>NW_009203746.1:36930-50817 GCF_000690835.1 Fulmarus glacialis
AAAAAAAAAGAGGAGGTTGCCGACAAGGGTCTGGCTTGCTCCCCTCCTTTCCTACCAGCCTACGAGTGAAGGCTTTTGAGCTGTAACTATCCCACCTATGAATATTTCCCTGCCCAGCACTCTGTGGATCACCACAGAATAAATACTTTTTAATTTTTTTGGCAATTTCAGTGTTTCTCTCTGGCTTTTTCACGTGTGTCTTCTCCGTACTAATGGATAAGGTGGGAACAGATCTAAACAGTCCTTGGGTAAAAGGGGCCATAGGTGGTTAATTTTGTGGGGGTACTTGTGTCATACGTCTAATGGGGGCCATTATACATCTGTCCAACTAGTTTCCAGGCTTCAGGTGTGACCTTGCCTTTTCTCCATCTTCACCAGCATCCTCAAGAGTCCTTACTGTTTATAAGTGCTAGGCATATTCCACTATACACTCCACTGGAAGGAAACTCACTCTAGAAAGAGACATGGCAGGAGATGTCTGTAAAAGCACTGTGAGACACACAAAGTCAGAGTCGATCAAATTCTCCAGCTGAGTAAGCTTGAGCATGGACTAAATTGTTTAGAAGTTCACATAAACTGGACCTTTTCCAGGTGAACATCTTCAAGGATGTTATCTGTACAGGATTTGTTATCAGAGTTATTACACTTCTCAGCAGTGAACTTCATTACCTATGCTTTTCCATGTGCAGTGCTTTCTAAATGTTACTGTTCTGCTTACCATATTGATTTCTGTGCCCCTGCACTCTTTCTTCCCATTTTGTCTAATAAGCAAATTTCATTACTTGACTTCACAATTTTTCCTCTGGGCCATTAGAATTGCTTGACTGTATTCCTGGCAGAGCCCTTAATTAGAGATGGATCAGAACTGATGCCATTAAACTGATCCATTAACCACACTCTTCCTGTGACTCCAAATGCAGGTGGTTCAGATAAAATGCGACCTGGATCCAAATCACCACTGAATTTGTTGTGCGAAGCCCCAAACCTCCTTAGATTGCCAAAGATGAAGAATAAAAGTTAAGTGAAGCCAGTCACCCCCATGGACCTTTCACAGATTCTGCCTAAGTGGTCCTGACACAGGAAACATCTCCGGCTTTATTCTGCAACCAAAGCATTTCTGATGTATAAATGATTTCATTTCTTCTTATTGCACTTTTTGGAAGGCTAGGTCCTTACTTCGGCAAAATAGAAGTGTTACCATTTTCCGCTTCACATAAAAATCTTCTGAGACAGGCTTTCTTCTTTTAGCACAGACATACTAAGAGTGAATACACATCCCCTGAGCTGTGTATTCTTCCCACATCTCCAGCTGTCTCTGAGTAAGGGTCAGTCACTGTGCATGCTCTGGCACACTGCTTAGAAGAGAACAGGCAAGCTGAGCCTGGCAGGACCAAGCAGTCCTGCTGTGTTACTCTCCAACCCAGTGTCCCAGCCTTTCCGAGCCCCCAGTTGCCTGTCCCAGCCTTTCTTAGCCCCCAGTTAACCTATAACTCCCTCTAACTCCAGGGACTCTGGTTTCTGAGATAGCAGAGCATGAAACCAGGGAGCCAGGTTTGGTACATGGAATTTCCTAACTATATTCACTTTGCTTTTAACAATACCTTTGAGAGCTCTCTGAAAGCTAGTCCGATTTTTAAATCTCCCTATAAAACCCAATTAGGTTGGAATCCATAGGCTAAGATAGACCTTTTGGCTTTCTGTAGCCCTGTCAGGTGCTGCCTTGTCCAGCAGCCTGGACACTTGCTTAAAGAAATTTTTTTCTTTAAGATTTGCTTTCCTCTATCTCTCTATGTATTTCATTCAGGTTTCAAACATCTCCACCAGCTAACGTGTGCTGACATGGTCAGTGTGTGCTCCTGCTCGTAGGAGCCTCTTGTACTGATGGCCTGTAGTCTCTTTTTAGAGCTAGACGTAGCCAGAGGTGGACACAGAGAAGCTGAACGCGATGATCTCAAAAGAGATGCTCTGAATTAAGGCAGGAGGTTGCTATGCTATAAGAGCGCTGTACTTTCCAACAAAAGTTACGGCATTGAGTCCTGATGCAGAATGGGGTTTTCCAAGCAAAAGAGTCTACGAAGACATACTCTTAGCTGGCTATGGTTGTAAAAAAACCCCTTGAAGTCATTTAGGATTTCATCTCGTACCTCTTGCAGCATCCACATTTACTTTCCCACAAGCAAACCAAGCAAAACCAAACAGCCTCCCTTCCCCAAAATCCTTGAGTGTGCAGAATTTAACTCTGCCTTGTTCTGGTGCTTGTATTTACTTACATAGATATTACACTAAAAATAACATTTGATTCTCCCCTTTCTTCCCTGGAATGGCTGCCCCAGGGTTCCCCTAAGGATAGCTCAGCACATATCTCGCATCATCCATCTTTCCGGGAAGTTATTCCCACCTCTCCTCCAACTGGAGAGGGTTAACCTGGCCTTTCCCCGGACCTAGCAGGGGCAGCACCTGCTAGCAGGGTGGGGTGTTCCCTTGCACAGCTTGTCAGAGCCAGATTATTATTATTATTATTTTGTAAAATAACACGTTTCTTTGTCTGCCTCCTACCCGCAACCTTCAATAGAGCGTCGCTGGTCTCTCAGCCCTCGCTGCCAATTTTGCTGTTTTCCCTGTTTGCAGAAACCTTAATGCTCTGTTTGAATTGGCCTGCAGAATAACTATTCGAGAAGGGCAAGAGACCGAACAAAAATGGGAGGCTTCCCCCCGTCCCCCCTCTCGTCCCCCAAAAAAGAAGTGTAATTTGCCTTTAAAGGCTCTTAAACAGCAAACACATTCTGTCTGATCCTCCTTAATAAAGTATCCCAGCAGTGCTACAGTGCCTTATTTGAGGTCTGTGCAGTCTCATTAAATTTGATGTGTCACAGAGGGCTTGGACATGTGAAAGGGAGGCTGCAGGAACCAGGATTGAAGTTTGCCAGATTTGCTAAGGAAAAATGATTCATTACGGCTTTTCAAAATGGACGCCCTTCAGGCTTCCCGCTCCATTGATTGTGTGTGCGCGGGCGAGGGAGAGATGGGCAAAGGGGCCATCGCAGCCTGCAGATTTAACCCTTATTAATAGCTGGTTAAATTAAGGATTCGGTTTGATCTCTTAAGATGTGCACTCATACTTTTGTGCTCCGAGTAAAGAAAAGAAAGGTTATTAAAGATTAAAGGGCTGGATGTTTCAGCTGAAAACTTGCTTTCCCTGCCGCTGCGCTGCTGTAGGGGAGGGAGGAGCGCAGCAGCTCCAGGGCTTGCCTTCCTGTTCTCGGGTCATGCAAGGTCCTCCCTGACCCACACCTGCAGCCAGAACAGCCTTCGAGCTGTTCAAACCAGCGTCCTGCTTCCCCAGTGCCTTGCAAAGGGGAGAGTGGGTGCCGAGAAGCGGGTTTGGGTCATCCCTTTGATGTAGCCCCGATGTCGCGGTTTTAGACCCAAATGTCCCGGCGCCGCAGAGCTGCAAGGGCTGTTGCACAAGGACCGTGGGGCTGTCTCCTCCTCTCCATGCAGGAAGATTGCACGGGGATCTAGTTGCACGGACTTGTGCCTTGTTAGGGACAGGTAGTCGGTAGATAACGACTGTCACGTGTGCTGCGGTCTGGGGCAAAAGACACTGTTGACACGTTGGTTTCTGTGTGTCGGAGCTTCAACCCTGGTCAGTTCTTGCACTGGTCCTGAAAAACCCGCCAGGTATCTGCCCCGTGCCTTGCTGGGAGCAGAGCCAGTGCAGCCCTGCTGGGTGGCTGTAGGGGGTTTCTCTCCTGCAGTCACTTACGCTGTGCTAGTGGAGGGTGAGGAGGAGGAAGGTGGCTTGGAAAGGCATCGTAGGAACGGTACTAGAGCAGAGCGATGCCGTTTCCCTGGCAGAGTGCAGCTCCTTGGAAAATAAGGCAGAGGCAGGTTAAGCTGGACACCAAAATGTGATGGTGTCCAAAATGTGATGGAGCTAGTGAGCGGATCTGGAGACGGTGTCCCGGGTCAGTGGCTCCAGGCAGCAGCAGGAGTCGAAGTGTGAGATGTCTCACAGCGTTAGCCCACGCTGCCCTCGCGATGAGAGCAGTGACACAGCCAGGTTTATGGGTATGAAAAGGTGTTAATCCTACGCAAGAGACTGCAATAGTGAGCTGATGAGCAACAGGCTCACACATTACATTTCCTTCCTCTCCCTTCTCTCTCTCTGCCTTGAGCCTACAGCATAAAGTTCACAATACAGCCAAATTTCAATTCAAGACACCGGGGGGGGGGGAAAGTCAACTGATCCGGGGGATCCATGTCCATTTCTTTGGATAGCAACAAAAAGACGGGAGAAAACCAGCAAGGGGGATTTCCTGATGCTGCAAAGATTTCTCCTGATTTGTGGCATCTGAGTTAGGGGGCCGAAAAGAAAAACATTTGTGTTTTTAAAAAGGTTGTAAATCATGCTCTGAATGCTCACCATTTACATTTTAAGTGAAATAGGATGTCAAACCATTTTGCTTTATGTTTATTTTCAAATACTGTACGCTTTACTGTCCACTTTCTCTAGTGCCTGTGCCATTTAAATCATATTGTATATAGCCAAAGATGCAGGGAATATAAATCTCACATGGTGTATGTATACACCAATTATTCTTGGAAAATGCAGCCTGCCAGCTAGAATTCGCAGTACCTGCAAAACATGCATACAGTGGGCTATGCTATTTCTGTGAAGCTTTGGGCGTGATTCTTACCCAGCATAGAATTAAGAGTAAATCCACCGAGTTCAGTGGTGTGACACAGGTACAAAATGCATGTAAATAAGATCTTTTAATTTTAGAGAGCAAACTTCAGCTGTAGACGCATACAGATGCTGTGTGATAAATACAGTCTTTCAACTGCGTATTTAAACAAAGCATTAAAACATTCACACTTCCTGTTGGAGAAGTATTTTATTTCTTTTCCTTTATTTATACAGCATGGCAGAAAGAGCAGAAATAAATTTCATCAGCTTCTTACTGCCTCATCACCAGCAGAGACACACAGGAACAAGATGAAACATTGTTCAAATAAAATGTAAATTTAACTTGCATGCCTTGTCCAGTAAAACACTGTGAGACTTGGCGTGGAACAACACAGTGCAATATGGAGAGCTAGACGGGGCCACAGGAGGGATGGACCTGGTTGTGGTCCAGAACTAAATGAACTGAAGTAGTGGGGGTATCGGTATACAGGCTTTGGGCTCAGCTCCATCCCTAACGCCCGTGCTGGAAGCGTGTGTATCCATTCCCTGAGTCCTGGTGCTAATGAAGTTTGGTTGCTGTTGGAGCTGTGCCTCATTTTTGCTTCGCTCGGTCTTTAAGAAGGTGAGAGTTCCCACTAAGGCTTTTGCAGCGGCAGTGCTATTTGTGAAGTGCTCTCTGCTGTAGGTTCTCTGGCCTGGCATTCAGCTTTTCCACAAATCAGAGGGTTTGCCTCTACTCCCACCTGTCTACAGTTATGGATGTCATGGGGATGTAATGCCTGTTGAGACAGCTCTGCCTTTGGTGACATTGTCTAGCAGGTGACAAAGGAGTTGGGGACGGAGACGTGGTCAGCATGACCACCCGAGCCTCTGTTCTGCAGGGACCCATGCCAAACCCAGCAACGCTGATGATGCAGATAGGGCAGGATCTGGGCCAAGTTTGTGCTTTCTGGACAGAGGAACTCGGTGTGTTCTTAGGAAAAATCTTTCTCTACCAGCAACGTAATGAGAGCTTTGGATTGCCTTGCCTTGAAAATAAAGAGACCGTCTTCCCCTGCCTTTAAGTAGCGCTGCTTCCCTGATCTCGGTGAAACCACCCAGATTTACACCACCTGAGCGCCGGGCGCTAGGGAGTGCAGAGCAAGGTGCCCCCGTTCCCAGGGCTCCCCGTGCCTGCAAAGCTGCACCTGCACTGGAGTCGTCCCAGCTACTGTACAAGCCCAGTTAAATCGGGGGAGAGGAGTCACCGGGCATTTCATTTGCAATTACTGCTCTAGCTTAATTTGTATATGTTTTTCTCACAATGAGGCTGGAAACTCAGCTAAGAGACAGTGCTAGATCTTCCCTGAGCTGCTCTCCTGGTTAATTAAGAGATATTCCCCCCTATAGCTTCTAGCACAAATCCCATTTACCAGGCTTCCTCATGGGCAAAGAAAAGCTGAAATTCAAGCTATAAGGCTAAATAGATCCACATTGTGCTGTGAAAAAAAACCCCTACACATCACAATTCAGTTAGCTGCTTAAAAAGCTGCCTTGCTTATTGCTATTGTTATAAAACCTAATAAATCATGAGATTACTTTCTCAGGGTCCTAGAAGCTATCCTGCGGGTGGAGAGATTTAGGCAGCAGATGAAATAGGGATGTTGGCTCAGCACACGTTCAAATCAGTGGGCGCGAGTAAACACCCCCCCGAGAGCCCCGCACCCCAAGCCCCGAGTGGCGTGGCTTGCACACGAGGGAATTGTGCAGGCTGGGGGTTTCTGGTGGGAAGAAGTCTCACGAAGCCTCCGAAGCATTTAGGGAGCTTGCAGGGCTCTGCTGCTTTGTATCTCTTAGGTTACATCTTCTGTTGCTGAAGAGGCTTTGTTTTGCAGTCGCCCAGATCCCGTGATACTTCTGAAATTTGAATACGGCACCCTGTACAGTATTGTGCCTTGTATTTTATAAAGGATATTCCTCAGCTTTTTAGTATCAATAGGTCTGGCAGCCCTCAGGATTGAAGCTGGAGTAGAAAAGATTGTTGTCCTGTTTCTGTATTGGACTCGGTGTGTCCGTTGTACTTCCAAATTCCCCGTGACTGAGGCGCTAGTACCTCACCACCATGCAGGTGCACATACCTAAAGAAACTGTGGGTGCAATTCTATCCAAATTTGTACTTATATTAGAGATGATATTTTAGTAAACAGTGGATGGAATAAACTGAAAACTATGTATGACACTAGGATAATTCATGAAGCCCCTATTATAAAAATCTCTTTCTTCATGAAAACTAGTAGTTTTTCTTACAGTAATCCTAAGAATCCTCTTGATTTAATCTGTTACATTCTGCAGGCAATGAGTTTGACCTAATGTCCGCATTTTGTCTATAGAAAATCAGCTGTATTAAACCACAGCTCAACCTGCCTTTACCTAGCTGTAAAACACAACTGTCAGGGCAGGTTTCTGCTGGAGACAGCACGGTGCGGTGAATGGGACACCGGCGTGACAGTCAGAAAGTGCGGTAGCTCTTCCCGGCTCTGCCATTGACCTGTTGGGTGGCTGGAGTGAGTCTTTTAATCTATTTCTCTTCGCTTTCATCTATTTAGATCGCAAGGGCTTTGAGGATGAAACAGGCCGTGTGTGCATGTACAGTGCTGAGCACAACAGGGTCCTGCTCCACGCTGGGACCAATGTACTGAGCCCCACTGTAACAGAAATGAACCCAGAATGAATTCACGCAGCTCCCTTTCTGTCAGTGGAGCCACACCAGCTGACACCAGCCGAGCACCTGGTCCTAAATTTAGCTTAAGACCTGACAAACTCTTCAAGTCAAACTGGGACAATCCTGTTCCTGGGCGAGCAGATAGGAGCAATTCAGAGAGATAACATATTCCAGGTCTTTCTCATTACAATTCTTCTCATGCAAGATTATCTTTGATTTTTCCATAGCTCCTCCACACTGGCAGCCAGAGGCTTTGTTTAAAACACATCCATCATTATCACTGTAATGTATTATTATTATAACTTATTCATTCATATAGCATTTTCCCACAACAACCTAGGAATCAAAGTGTTTTACACTTTGCAGTCTGAAAGCAATCTGAAAGAAGAAATCGGGGGGGGGAGGGAGGGGAAGAGAGGTTAAAAATACATAAGTAAATCTGTGAAACTGATTTGAGGTTCACAGTGAAAACTCCAGGTCTAAGTAGAAAGCTAAATAATGATGAGGAGCTGTGGGTAGCTGAGAAGGAAACTATTATGTTGTGTAACGTTAGGTGAAAGAGAATTTAAAAGAGACTTTGCCTCATCTCTATGTTGAAGGATGTTGTTCAGGTAGCTTTGTCATACACAATACCTCATTTCTAAACCGGGAATCCAGATCTTGCTTCAGCATGTGCACGTCTGGGAGCTAAGGTATAGATTTAGCTAGACATAACAAGGATCAAGGCTGATGCCTTAGCAGAACGCCAGTGACAGTAACATTTGAAGTTCTCCAGGTCTGTGCTTTTCTCTGCAGCTATCTAAAAAAAACCCCACAAACCAAACCAAACCACCCCACAACCCCAATACAGAAACAGAGAGAGACAAATGAACAAAAAGAAGGGACTTGGAGCTGCATGAGGTCAGTGTAAACAGCTGTTAAAGGGGGGAGGTGAAACCCAGATGAAACCCTAATTATGCCCTGGTCCCTTCTCAAAGAGTAGAACTCTGTCTCACTCCAATCAAAGACAGCAAGAGACCCCGAAAGAGACTGTAGTGACATCTTGATTTTAGATCTATCCAGACTAGAGAACCCTGAAGCCTTCAATAATTCATTGTTTTCTCCTCTTAATTTCCTTTCCTGCTACGAACATGCACTGTGCCATGTATTTGATGCTCAAGGTTTTGCTGAAGGTGATTGTTTGTGCAGTTTTTAGATGCAGCCTCTTCCCTTTTTAATTTTAATGCAGCATTTTGAGAACGTCTCCTGAAAACCTTGATGTCTACTTTGTGGAGCATCAGGAAGGCATGAAAAGATATGACTAAGGAAGATTATGATATCATTCTGGTTAAGTGCAAATGCATTTTATAAAATGCTTTGGCTTCTTACCAAGAGAAAGTGACAGATCATCTTTGTCAATTTTATTAATGCATCTTTTCTGTATTGTTCTATATATCCACATTATTTTCTAGAAATGGACAAGGACAAGCATTGTTTTTCTAAAATCTTTCCTGTCTCCTCTCAAAGAATCTTGTATGGATCTGGAAAATTGTATCCCAGATTCAAATGATCTTTTTCCTTTATGTACATATTGGAAATCCTTATTTGAATATCTACCCACTGGTTATTTTATCTTATCATTTGCATAGTTCAACTTCAGCCTGATTCCTCTGCGAGATTAAAGTATAACAGCCAGCCTCTTGGCATGTATTAACAGGACTATTACCTGTCTAGGAGTTCACCTAGATGTCTTTTAAGAGCTGCCATGATCGCAACTAGAAAATAAGGAAGAGAGTCGCAGTGGCCAAGAATTTCCAGGACACCTTCCTAACCAATGTTCGTGACAGCCGAGAAGCAGCTTCTCTGTCACTACCACCTCCTGACACATTGCCATCCCTCAGGGTAACCTCCAAGGGAAACAGGAACAGCTGGCCTATAAAGTCTGTCTCTTCGGATGCTTGCTTGCTCACAAGAGTTTTATCCTTCTTTTCTGCCCTGACTTCCTTCCGTCACGAGTTCAGTGCCTTCTCTGGTGGGATGGGAGGCAGTTTATCCTACAGAAGTCTAGTACGAAAGGTATGTCTATAAAACATGGGGTCCATCTATCCAGCAATGCAGACCCAACCAAAGTGTTCTTATGTTCTGAAGGCCCCATGGTGTTTTTGCCAGAGGAATAGACACAGGGCTAATTACAGTATCAGGGAAATGCTGAGAGACTAGTCAAACACAAAATATTCAATTCATTTAATATTCCTGATGAATAGGCAAATTACTCTAATCACATTAGTTATTCTATTCATTTATTAGCTAAGAGTGATTAGTAGTGAATAGCTGTAAGAGGATCTTCCAGGTGCAAAAATTAGGCATCTATAGTTTCATGATGTTTATTTTCAGCTGAAGATAATTGTCTCTTTAGTTCATCTCAGACATACATACATACTGACACACACAGATACACGCTCTTTTGTCCGGGCATGGGGAAAAAAGGTAGAAGAAAACAGGGCTGGCACACAGGTGTGGAGAGATAAGGACAATTCACTGCAGAATTTAACAGGATTTATTTAAAAACAGTTGGGGAGAGATTTCTCAACGATTATGCCAAGTGAATGCAAAGGGATTTGGATCTCTGGTTCCCACAGAGCGCACTGATAATGCCATTTTAAGCACTGGGCTCTGCTACATTCATGCTTGATTTGATTGCACTAGCCAGTTGTAGCTTGGCTGTACCTGTAGCACAAACATGACATAGGTCCTTTGCGTGACAGTGGCACTGCCACGCTGCTCCATTTTCCCCGATCTTCACTGGTCGCCAGATACTCTCTTGTGTTGTTCTTACGGGCTAAATGCGTATGCTGCCTGTGTGCAAAATTGTGGTGGCTAATTTACAAATAACACACAAGTCTGAAAGTTTTCCTTTATTAGCAACTATATCGGTGTGCATAGATGACTCCAATGCATGAGGAATAGAAACTATACTGGCTGGAAGTCTGCCTGAAACAACTTAATTTATAGAAGTCCAACAAATATTCTTAAGAAAAAGCCATCGCTGTGCTCACCCAGCTCTTCCTGGGTTGGACAGTTAAGCACTAGCAGACACATCCAATGGGACAGGTAGCAGGATAGCTGAGAAAAGCCGTGGGGTTGGCTGCGGGTAGTGTGAGAGGCAGGTGAAAGGGAATTTCTTCATACTTAAACTTTGCCTCATACTGGCATCCCACTTGCCTTGGGACTCATCTTTCCGTTCGTACCTTGGGGCTTGATGGATTTCAGTAGGGCTCTGCACCAGTTTGTCTCCAGGCATTAAACAGCAAGATCAGAGTTTGGATTGCAAGCAAGGCATTTCACTTATTTCACCAAGTAGAAAATCAATGGGCAATAGTATTTGGACAGTAAATTGACAATAGTATTTGCTTCTATATTGCACACAGCGTTACCAGGTTGCGTTAATTTAATGTTCTCATGCGCTTTCAGGATGTTATGCTAAGCAAAGGCTGAGCTGTCATTACATTTTTATGAAGTCAATGCAGTTTCTAACAGCTTAGAAAAAAGAATTTAAAAAAATTGATCAAATATCTCATTTTTCTAAGAGAATCTGTTCCTCTGGATTTCCCTGAGCTGTCAGCTTTCATTGATATGATCTGATTGATGCTGTTTGCCACATTAAGAAACGTCAGAAGCTAATCTGTTTTAATCCCATTCTCTGTTTTTAATATAATACTCTTGAAGGGAACTGAAGGTTATTACTTATTTTAAATAGCTTAAATATTTGTGTCAAAACATTGTCCTGAAAGGTTCAAATCCAGCCTTTGCCACAACGCTGGGGGAAAAAAAAAGAAAACCCCCAAACCACCAATGTTGAGACCATTTGGAATGATCTAATCCATGCTTCAAATCCCTTTGTTCTCCTGTTCCCTTGCAGTGTTGGAGAGTTTGAGCTGAATGCTATTTATTAGATTGTTGGAGGGTGTGCTGGCTGCTAAGTCTCGTTTCAAAGATTTTCTTCTGTAGGCTGTTTTGGGAGGCTGCATTTTTCAAACTCACAATTTGCTCCCAGTTTGGATGAGAACTGCTATATCACAAGTCATTTTCTATGGCAAGGACTAAGAATCTGTCACCGCACTGCAGGGAACGCTCCGTTATATTAAACTGGTACCTTTATTTCTGGGGGAGAAAGCCGTGGTTTTCCAGAACTTTAAAACCAGTATTTGGGGGGATTGGAAAAAGAAGTCCTCGGGTAATGAGAGTTGTACATTATCTTAGAGGAATCATTTATCTCCATGCCAGTTGTTTAGCTGGGTTTGCCAAGCTTGAAAATTTAGATTTATTGGTGCCAGAAATAGGTATGGAAGCACTTAATGGGCTTGTGCTCTATGGAGGCGATGAGGAAAAGCAAAGGAAAGTCAGGAGGTGGCTGCAAGAGTGGCTGGAATTGGGCATCAATGACTTTTTCTTTTTTTTTTTTTTTTTAAAGAATAAGTTCTGATTGCTGAAAGAAAAGATGATTTTTAGGAATATGCAAGATGTAAGATGCTGGATATGCTACAGGCAAAACTGGTCAGAACTCCAGCATTTCATCAGGGGATTGATGTCATGACTTCAAATTCCTGACAAAACATTACATTTGAACTTTAAAGTCGCGCCTTTCCCTGTCTGACCTATATTGTAGCAGTTTGCTGTGGCCAGTCAGCCTGAGTCGCGACAGTTCAAACACTGCCATTTTGTACAGCACAGCTTTGACTTTTCTCCAGTCAGCGGGTAGCATGTACTGCCTCCATCTTTGCTGCAGTGCACCCAGGGAATAACCAGAGCTCTTCTGCTGAGGAACCGGCCCCGTGCAGGAGCTGAAATGCTGCGTCCCCTCATTCGGAGGGCAGGGAAGGGCCGGGAGATTCCACTGCTGGCACAGGCAACGGCCCTCCTCCCGCGCACCACGGTGCCGGAGGGGAGCTAAACTCTGTGGGGGGCTTTTTTAGCAGAGAAGGGACACAGAGCCAACCGGCGTGTGCGTGAGGTTGGGATGGTGTGTGAGCACCTTCCCAACAACCGGCGCCTTTGTCAGGGCTCAGTTCATTTTATCCCCCTCGGTAAACCTTCACCTGCAGAATTGCTCCGCAGCCCAGCGCAGGAGGCATTTTCTCCTCCCCGGCTGTTGCCAGACAAGGTGCCTCTCCGTTCGCAAAGGTGCTGGGCTCAAGATGGCCCCCATAGCATATGCACGTTTGCTTGTGCTTGTGTTTCACTAGTGATGCTGTTGTTTACACTACATGCTAAAACAGGGCTTGCACTGGCTTCGCAGGAGCAGATGTGAAGCATAATCTTGGACGCTTTCCCAGCCCTCGCTCAGAGCGTCCAAGTGCTCAGTATTTCCTGCACGAAGCAAGTCTAGTCTGACACAATGCCAGCTGCACTAAATGTGCTCTCGGAGTGAATGCTCAGTGTCTGGGTGGCTGATAGCTCTCATACAAAACCAGCGTTTTCAGTCGGTCCCATTTCTAGCTCATTTGCTTCCCGCGCAGCAGAACCTTAAGCGTCGCGGTGCTACTTTTGCCGCCTCGGCGAATATCGGTGTTGCTCCTGCGTGGAGTATCTCCGAGCGGGATCATGATGTAGGAGGCAGCGGTGGTGAAAACACGTCCGCTGTGCCCGGCGCCTTCCCCGCGCACCTGCTGCTGCTGCACGTACCGAGGCAGCGGCCACCGCTTTCCCCGGACCCGCGATGGTCCAGCACGACCCCTCAGGTTGTGCCCGACTCTGGCTTTCTGGGACAAGCTGTCACGGAGGCACAAACTGTGGTCCAAAGAAAGGGGTTTTCTCCTGCCCCCGCTCACCTGCTTTTGATTACGTCTTCAGATTTAGAGCTAACAAATACACGTGCATTTATGGTTTATGTAGATCAAGCAAAGCGGTGAACATTTAGTTCCTTCCTGCCAAGTTTTTCACTTGCTATAGTACATAGTCCACTTAAGAGCTACAATCTGGTTGCTTCATTTGCTTTCAAATTCGGTTCCCATTTGTTCCTCCAAGACATTTGGGTAAGTGGCAGCATCTGTCTTATGTTTGTGTTATTCACACTGAATTTCCAAATGGACATTTCAAATGGGTGCAAGATGCTACTCTGGCTTGAAAATCAGACTTCTCCAGGCTGTGCTTGACTTATTAGATGTTAAATAGGCTCAGTTTTGATGTGGGGCTAGATGGAAGACCTCCAGAGCAGCACTGGAGCCTCTGTAAGGAGCGCTTCCCCTGCTGAATCCCTATCGGCACTGTTGCGGTAAGGGCCCAGGTGCAATGGGGATGCGGCAGGGTCAGGCACCCATGGCAGTGCCGCTGGAAGGGCTGGGGCCGAACCCCGTGTGACACCGAAAGGTCACCCGTCTGTCTCTGCCAAAAAACGAAGGGCGTTTAACCCCCCGTGCCTCGGCCGGGTCCCAAACCCCAGGTCGGTGGCATTCTGCTGGCCCAGGGGCCCTCTAGTGGCTTTCCCCGCTGGATGGGCTCGGCCGGTCTCCTCGGGTGC
>NW_009203747.1:0-943 GCF_000690835.1 Fulmarus glacialis
CAGGGGGCTGCAGGGCTGGCAGAAGGAGGAGGAGGAGGAGAAGGATGCTGCCCGGGGCATGCTGCACCTCAGGGGATGCCCACCCACCGCCTCCATCTCTGGGGCACCCCAAGGGTTTCACCGTGAGGGCCAGGAGAAGGCGGTGCCCGGGGAAGGCACCCAGGGGGGCTCAGGACGGGGTGCTTTGGGCTTTGGTTGCTTTTGGGTGCTAAAGGGCTTTGGAGCACGGGGTTGCTGCATGTTCACCGTCATGCCAGTCAGCTGCAAGCATAGGGTCTGCTCGGGGAGAGTGGTCTCCATGGGATGACCAACATCTCTGAAGGATGAGGCTTTTCCTCCACAAAGGCATCCCTGGGGCACTCCTAATTGTGGATCCTTGGGTGCCTATGGGTGCAGTTGGATCATTCCTTTCTCCCCAAAGTGCACAGGAACGTACCAACCTTGGTTGCTGCTGCTGACCCTGCCGGGAAGTGGGGTGGGAAGGGAGGCAGCTCTCTGTGGGCTGTGGGGTTTCATGGTCATGTGAGATCAGGCTTGGAAGGACCAGAGTTGTCTACACCCCAGGCTGGACAGAAACTGGGGCTGCTCCGGAGGCCCCCCAGAGTGGTCAGTGGTTTGGTAGACCAGCCGGGAACCTTCCCCACCATCCCCCACTGCCCGGCAACGGACAGCGAAAGCTGCAGCAGGTCAGAGACCACGGTGAAGGGCTCTGGCATCCCTGTGCGGGGGCCAGGCTGACGCAATGGCAAGAGCCAGCAGCTGCGCTGGGTAAGGGAGGGGGACACCAGCCACGCGTCTGCCCAGCAGACCCCTGGGCTACAGGGGGGGTGAGGGTGGGTGCCAGGAGGAACCCACCCCATGCCCAGCACACACCCTGGAGGGTCCTCCGCCGCTGAAGAGAAGACAAAGTGTGATGACTCTGGCAGCGGGATGCAGGGCTCCT
>NW_009203748.1:0-23337 GCF_000690835.1 Fulmarus glacialis
CGCGGAGCGGCCGCCCGACCCCCAGGCGACGGGGAAAAGTCCCCGCGGGCGCTTCCCTCCCGGCTGAAGGTGGTCGCGCTGCCCCCGGGAGGGCGGGGGCGAGGGGGGGTCAACTCCCAGAGGAAAAGGCTTTAGAACAGCAACAGTCTGTCCTGCGGGGCTGCAGCCCCCGGTGGTGCTCCGCGTGTGAACTTACCACTCCTAACTTTCGGTCACACGCGGGAGAGAAATTGCTGGAGAGACGCTGGTCAAATCTTTTAAAACTATTTGGATGGATCTAATTTACCCACTTCAGCTCGAATTGATGCTTACAACTCGCACTCCTTTGTCATACTGGGTGCGGTGTTAGTCGGTACTAGGTTTCAAGAACTTCTTAGCTACATTAATCTTTGATTTTGAAATGCGTGTGGTTGTACTGGCAATGCAGCGTACAAAGAATGCTACTGGCTAGAAGAAAGCTTATTTTGTTTATTTCTGCTCTTCCTCCCCTCCCTCTCCCGGCTTAGTACAGGAACTCTTGCAGTATTGGTTAATCTTCGAGGAGGGGATAACTGCTGTGATATTAGGCAAGCTCTCTGCCACCACGGATACTTTCTAGTGATCCAGCATCTTTGTAAGCGAGGTGCAGTTACAAGATGTGAAGGTATTTAGAAAAAAAGTAGCAGTTTCCAAGTCAGGCAGATTCCTGCAGTGAAGTGAAGCCACGGTTTAGGAACGGAGCTACCTTTATGAAAAATAAGCCTATCAGTGTTGACCTTGGTTATAAATTCAAGTAACATTCACCTTCAGGTTTGTTCTGACAGCAGCTACTTTCTGGTTTGGTTTTAATTCGTACAGAGTGATCGCTTTTAGCAGTTGGGAGAGGAGAGAGGCTGCAGGAGCCCGTCTGGGTCGGCCTGGAGGACGTTTGACCCGTGTCTGGGGTGGGTGCAGGGATGGTGGCCGTGGCCAGCGCTACCTCTCACACCGGTGTCCATCACAGAGCTTTGACTTCCCCTGGGCAGGGGGATCTCACGGGGTTGTTTCTGCTGCGTTCGCCCATGGACTGCTGCTTACACCAGCGTAAGCTCTTGGGAAACAGCTGTCCAGATGTGCTGGGGGTGTTTAAAGTTGGGTTTAGACCTAGAAAACACAACACAACTCTGGTCCTGCTCTGCAGTGTCCTGCTGTGTCCCTGCTACAGGTACAGTCAGTGGAGGTGCTTCGGCTTAGCGTTTCGTGGAAGGTTTTTCGTGCCTGGCCTGGGGCTTGGAGGGTGGACCTGAGATCTGGTGACCCAGCAGGAACCATTCGATGGTGGCCTCAGGAACTCCCACAGGCGTAACTGCAAGATCTGGATGTTAAATGTTTTACAACATACTGATTGCATGGGTTGGTAAAATTCAGTTCATGGGGGTTCATTCAAGGGAAGTTTATACATCTGATGCCTGGAAAACTGTGAAAAATACACACGTTTTAAAAAGTGTTCCTGACCAGAAAGAAAAAAAGGTCTCTGTGGGCTTTGTGAAGTCAGCATGGATGAAATGGGGAGGCAGACACAGGGAGAGCTGGTCATTCCAGGCCTGAGTCCTGCTGATTCTGCCCAACCCAACACCTCACCATAAACCAAGAAACACTCTGTTGAAAAATAGCGATGAATTTGCTTTCATTGCACAGTAACTACTTTTTGCATAGAGCCTGAGCTAGTCTTACTAAGATAGATAGGTGTTCGCAAAATATTTATAAAGCAGATTCCTCGACAGCCCCGTGCCGCTCCCAAGGCAGGCAGTCTGTCCACGCAGGCAATGCGGGGCTGGCACGTGCTCTCCCTCAAACCCTCACCTTCAAACCCCTGTACAAAGCACCGCCTGTTGTTACGGACCACAGAAGAGCTGTGTGGTGCGTAGGGCTTGAAAATTAATTGTGCCACTCTCCTCCTGTTGCGAGGAGCATTACCAATCCACCTTTTAAAATTTAAAAAGATCATATATTTTTCACATGCTCATTGTGCTCTTCAGAAAAGAAAGCTTGATTATGCTCCAACCTTTTAAATCAACAGCATGCATACAAACTAGTAGGTGGCTGAATAGCGTCAGGTATTTAAAACACTGAAATCATATTCTTTCTAAATGCTTTGGACCACCTGGATGTGATGCAGCCTCACCGGAGTCAGAGGGCTGCTCACAGGCTAGCAGTGGTCCCTTTTATTTTGACACCGTATGTATTCTTGGCATCTTTCACTCCCAGATTAAATTACAGCGCTCTGGGACTGCTGTCTAACAGCAGCTACTTAAGTTATTAGAGTAGAACTGTGACAACATCTTGGTGCTCCTTATCTCTTTATTCTTAGCTCACTTTTTAGTACACCGCACTGTCTATCAGCAGTTTTCATTCCTCCTTCTTTAATCTTACCTCCAGCCTTCAGTGTGTTCGAATGGCTCCTTTCAGCGCTGAGGCAGTGAAACTCCCGACTCCAACTCTGCGGGGATGCTACAGAAGCCAGTGGTGACGTTTCCCCATGGTATAAGCACGTTACCTTTGCAGTTTCACTCCTCCATCAGCCTGGGGCGTCTCGTCTGCTCCCAAATCAGGGTATTCCTCACGGCAGCACACATTTGCAGCTCTTTTTCAAGTGGACATGCTGCAACCATGTCTCAGCATGTATAAAATACACTATTAAATGCTTGCAGCTCACTAAACCCATCTTGCAGGTGGGAGGCTGAACTCGGGCACCAAAGTTCCCCTGTGCCACCTCAGCAGTAGGTTCCCAGCGAAGTGACTGCGATTGAAAGTGCACGGTCCTGATCCATATGCACCTACACCTCAGAGTAAGTCCCGCTTCACTTTTCCTCTGTCCAAGCACTCAGTGTGCCACCAGCATAAGGATGCAAATGCAACGCGCACCTTTGAGTGACTTTATGAAAACGCGTTTCGGACAGGACCAACAGCCCTTTATACAAGACCCAGAGCATTAGTGAGGCCGTTCCTTTAAAGGGGGATTACTTTCCACTCATGAGTTATTTTTCACAACCTTGTCTAAAGACTCTCTGTTTTTAGTAATCACAAAATCATTTTCCTTATGTGCTGAAATCTCTCCCAGTTATTTTTTTCATGCAGAAAGGGAAGTAAGTAAAGTACGGTGATAGAAAAGGTCATACTCTCCAAACCATAAAAAAAAGCAATGTCATCTCCTCTAGTGCTGGAGGTTAAATACTTTAGTGGGAAGTGTCAGGGATGTAAGAGGACATTGACTGAAGCGGTGGCCCCTTCCTTAAGCAACTGTCTTTGTGCACCACCTCGAATCCCCCAGCTCAGAGACCTCCTGGAAGCGGGGTCGGGGGGTGGGAGGTCACCTATCGCGTGGCCACGAGTTCAAGCGAAAATGTGGCAGCAGCACTCACCGGGGACCACGCCAACCAAAATCACAGCAACTTCACCAACAGCCGGAGAGGCCTGTCAGGCGTGCAGAAAATGCAGCCACTTCTCGCCGTGTATCAGGAATTCTAACAAAAAATAGCAGCGACAGGGAATGTTTGCCTCCAGGCCTGTTTGCTAGTGCAAAAGTGTTGCGACCTGCTGATGAAGACAGGTGGAACGAGGGAGGAAAATGTGAGCATTGTAAAAAAATAAACAACAGCAAGGAGAATATTGAATTTAAATATTGCTAGCAGAGAACACCACCAGCAGACTCTGCTGGAAATTGTCTTAGACACCACGATACAAAAATGCTTCCTTTTTAAAAGGAAAATGAACTAATCAGGATGTATGTGCATGGCAATGTACTCGCAGGGAGAGTAAGTTGGAGTTATCTGCTTCAATTATGTGCACTTACTGTGTTCTTGTCCTAGCAAAGGACACAAATAATAAATATAAAACAGTTATTTCCAAAGCTGTATCTTAGTTGAGTAAGAGCTCACACTCTGAGTTATGCATGAAGTATGCGAAGAAGAAGTTACAAGGTAAAATATTGTGAATATTTCTGAGTGACCGTGTACAAGGTGCTGTCTTGCCGACCGCGGTAGCTTGATATCCAACGGGACGCTGGGCTGTGCCCGTGAGGGAGAATTGTTTGTGATCTCTTGGTACGAGAAGGGAAACTGGAGAAGGCTTTCGGGAGCCTTGAGGTAGCGAGTTTATATCCTACCTGTGCCCACCAAAAGCTAATTTAGAAATGATGGGACTGGCAAAAAAATTCGTTTCTTCCCCTTGCTCCTATTTACCCTCTGAGCCCTGCATCCCAGTACCGGGTCTTGTCGGGGCTTGGACATCCCGAGGCTTAGCCATCTCCTCGCTTCCCCAGCTAGAAGAACGTGCGGGGTTCAAATTCACGGCAGACCAGGGATCGCGTTCTGCAGCCAGAAACCTCGAGCAGAAAGCGCGCCTGGGCGTACCTTAGGATTCGACCGGCTGTTTGTTTCTGTTCAGATTATGTGTTTTTACAGCATAAATTATGAAAATGGATGGTATTCCTGTTTGAGCAGCTTTGTGAAAAATTAACTTGGGCTGAACACAAACAGCAAATAAAGCAGGAAACGAGTTAAAAAATGATGCAGGCCTTCGTTTCTTTTAAGGTAAAATGACTGGTCCCAGGTGTCAACACCTCGTAGACCTGCCTAGAGATGTTTTGAACCCACTAAATAATAGATCTTAGTCTGTTTTCATTTGTCTGCTTTGTTTTGGGTGGAATTATATCTACAATCTGCTTATTTCTGTTGCATTACCAGTAAAAGTTGTGTCCTGCTGATTGAATTTACTTCACAATCAGATGCTCAATTTTTATAAGGCACAAATGTTTAATTTTACTAAATGTTATTTTATTAATGGAAATGATTTTTTAATTAATAAATATTTTATTAGTAGAAACTATAGAAGATATAGGTAAGAGCTTATTTATTATTTATTGGTTTTATTTTAGTGTAATAGCTGTGAAATTTAGACATGAAGTAAGATACATGTGTTCCAAAATAACCCCTTATGCCCTGTTCTAGTATATCAGCACAGAACTGAAGCCGGCCATCATGATATCACGGATCTGAGAAAGCAAGAATTTGGAGGATAATTGAATTAATTCATTAGTGCACCTTGAATATTAGCAGTGTCAGAAGGTCTTTGCTACCTGCAATTCTCCATTCCAGCACTCTGTTAAAAAGTAACACTGAAAATATGCTTCCCTAGCTTCTTTTTTTTTTTTAAGTGATAAATTTATCTCCTAATTTTGCTCTTGTTTCACAGTCTTTTATAGGACTCTTGGACAGTTTATAGATGCCAGCTGACACCTGTAAAGTTCACCTGAAGCTGTTCAGCAATTTAAAACACTGCGATGCAATTTATCTAGAACTCTTAATGCACAAAGAAGGGAAACATTGATTAGAGTGGATGACGAACTCTTCTGTTCTGGCTTTATAATGTGGATGTAAACCTGTCAGGTTTTACAACTGCCCTCACACTGCTTCAATTAAACATATATTTTGAGGGGAGACCGTGCATTTCTCTCCCAGCCCGGGGCCCCGCTGCTCCCGGAGCCTCAGCTCACCCCGGCCGTGGCGGGGGTCCAGCACAGGGACGGGGTGCGAGATGGCATCGGCATCGGCATCCCTTCCTGAGAAAGGTACCGACAGCTCACACGTGGCTGTGTGGTGTTTTTTAATTTTATTTAACTTGATAAATTCAAATTAGCCAAAGAATAATAGAAACGGAAGGGGGAAAAAATCTTATTTTATTACTTTGTGAGCCTTTACCCGTGCCAGGTTCCCAGTGGTTTGTTCAGCCCAGGTTCAGGTGATCCAGGCGATGGGGTTCGATGGCTTCCCCTGAGACACGGGGAGCACACATTTCTCAGGTTAATTGTTTTTTTTAGCATCTTAAAACTTTCTTTGATACTCAGATACTCAAAAAAAAAGGGACAAAAAATACAATTTGCAAGATGTTCTTTATCTGTTCTGTGGTATTTCTCCTGTAAAGCTTGTATTTTCAAACTAACCTAAATATCCAGGAAGGCCTAGTAATTATATATTTATTTCAATTGAAAGCTGAGAAGCTCTTGGAATCAGGTGGTTGTAGCATCTGTAAATCTGAGTAAAGTACTGAATCTCGTGCTAATCCTGCTATTCACAATTATGTCAAGTTTGATCACCTGAAAAAAGCTGCCTTCTTGCTTGGTATTTATCATCTTTCAGACAGTAGCAGACAGTGATCTTTTACTCCCTCATGCAACATTTCAGCAAGCGTTATATATTTCAGAGACATTTTCGTGTATGTATATGCTACGAATTGTATGCAATATTCCAGAATGGTTCCACCAGTAGCGTACAGGGAAACATTACAGTATTAACCACCTCTCACCTCGCCCATTACCATGTTTCTTTTCCTAACATACTGCAGTATAAGAAGCATCTGATTTCCTGTTTAAGTGCCATATAATCACTTGTTACACATAACAGCACACTTCCTTTTAATGCTTAAATCCTGGGAGCTGCGATTTCCAGGGGCCTCGTGACTGCTTCAGCGATCCTCTATGAATCGTTGAGCCCATCAGACCTGATATCTGGAATAAAACAGCCCGCAGGGCTTCACTGAAATCCTCTCTGAATATGGACACAACATGTAATATTGATTAAAAAAAAACAGGTGGGTACTAGAGAATGTGCAACAACTCTTGGTAAGCTTTTTCCAGTGATTAATTACTCCTACCGATGCGATTTTCTCCTTATTTTCTATACAAATGTACCAAACCTTCACTGTTAGGGCCTGGACTTGTGCTCCTGGCTGCCCTGGGCAGTGGGATTTGCTGCTCAGTGAATTCGTCGCGGCGTTGGGATCCGAGCACAAACCAGACGAGCTGCCAAACGCCCGAGCAGCCCAGGCCACGGCTGAGCCCGGCTGAAGCCACGATGCCATGAAGTGGTCGTGACCGACCGCTGCACCAGCTGATGAGTGGGGCCAAATTTGGGGCTTTGACCTCCGCTCTGTTCCCCGGCTCTGCTGTGCACATCAGCTGTCCTGCTCGCTGCTTGCTGGGAAGTCCGTCGGCGCCGGGCTGAGCTTGGACAGATGAGGTCCCAACTTGTAAGGAACAACGATTCCATCTGAAAGTTTAAATAAGTGGTGATATTTATTACTTTAAGACGACTCTGCATGCATCCCTTCAGTGCCCCGAGCACAAGCTGGGACCCGGAGCTCCTGACCTCCCGTGTCCCCTGCCCAGGAGCCCTCAGCCCAGCCGGACTTTGCTGAGCGTGTCCCCGGCGCGGGGCGGGCTGCGGTGCTGGTGCTCTGCTCAGCCTCCGACGCCCGCAGTAAAACACAGCTCTCGGGTCACCTCTTTCCCACCGGGCTGGAGTTTGCTGGAGGGGGCGCGGGGGCGGGTCTACAGTCTACAGCAGCACATTGCAGAGATGTCCTGGGAATCTTTTAAACGAGACATCAATTATGTGGTTGCCTGGGGTTGTGGGCAACCCGACGTGGTGGCTCCAGCGGTTCCATCCAGTAATGCACTTCCATATTTCTCTCTGGGGTTTCCCAGATAAAAGTGAACGTGCCTATACTGGTGGGTGAGTTTGGTGTGCTGGGTGTGTTTCGGAGGGGCTGTGCGGGCTCGGCCATGTGCACCGTGAGCCCCGGCACGAGGGCGTCACTGCATGCCTGCGGATCGCCTGTGCCAGCACACGCACCGGGGCCAGCGCGTTGCCAGCAGCACCAGGGTCACTCCAGCAGTGCAGCGTGGGTCTTTTGTGCATGCAGAATGGTCCTTTATTTGGGATTTTTAGAAGTGAGCTGGGCAAGTAATTCCTCCTTTGTCACTGGATGGGATTTTGGTCTGTACATTCGGTGAATTCCAGTGGTGTGTGGCCAGCCCCAGCTGTGGTGCTGAGCACCGCATTGAAGTATCATGCATAGGAAGGGGCAATGTGTCCCCAGCTCTGCAGCAGTCATGGAGCTCCCCCAAAACTCATGCACTGCTCGGGTGTGGAGGGGTAGATTGGGTAAGAAATAATTGGGGGCTTGGTTTCCTTCACTTCCCGGTGAGGCTGGGCAGGGGCAGCTGGGGCTGCACGGGCTCTGCCAGGTGCTGCTGATCGCTTCGTCGGGAAGAGAAGGGTTTGCTCAGGTGGGTGCAATAATCCCAGCGAGGGTTTATTGGGTGGCTCCCACATGCCCAGGGCCCCTTGGGATTGCACCAGAAGAGGGTTGCTCTTGGTGGAGGTTTCTCTCTTGCAAATGAGGAGGTGTGTGAGTGATCCAGTCCCGGTGGCAAGAGGAGTTTGCTTGTTCTGGTGGGATGAATGGGGATCTGTTGCATTCTTCGTGGTAAGTAAACTGAGGAAGCATTGGAGCACCAACCTTGGATGTTTTAAGAGCACAGTAATTGCTAAGCTTTGGGATACTGCATGTGTGCAGGGACTCTGATTTTTGGATTTGTTTTGCAGGGGTGTAATTTGGCAGAACGGCTGAAATGCACCAGCGTTGTGGTGAAATCCCCTCCCTGAAGCTGGTGACAGTTCAGCCATTCCCTTACAAAGGGCAGTCTGAACCTTTGGGTGCTCAGGGGTGGGGGACACCCTTCTTTTGGGAATGGGGGTGCCTCACTATGCAGAGCACCTGTGGGTTCATCCAGCAGTTGAGGTGGACAGCTTGATGTGAGTGCCTGAGAGTAAATATCAGAGCATGAAAAGTCTCTTGTCCAACACTGATGTTGGACAGTGAGACCACGTGTAGGCTTATGTTGCCTACTTTGAGGAAAATGGCCCATGTGCATACAATAGTGTACCAAGTTTTAATTAATTTGCTCCAAGTTACTACTATGAGGATGATACAAAGCTGGGAGGGGGTTGCTAGAAAACCAAGTGAGGATTTCGGGGTGGCTGGTTCTGTCTGGTGCCCCCCGCTGCGGAGCAGACCTGCTGTCCACAGCCAGCCCTCCCAAAGGGGCTCTGCAGGAAGGGGGGTAAAAACCCGCCTGTGCCATTGCTCTTACCCATTGCAGAAACTTAAAGATTGCCCAAATCCAGATGTTAAACGTGGACTAACGCACACAAAAAAGGCAAGTGGAGCAGGGAAATTGGAAAGCAAATTGCTGCTACTTTTTTCCTCTTCAGTGCAAAAAAGTGGGGAAAAAAGGTTTTTTAACAAGGCTTGTTTGTAGAAGCCCGTGCCTGGAGCTGTGCTATGGGGAGAGCATCTCAAACACTTTGGAGCTGACCGTCTAATGACAGTGCTCTTAATGGTTTTGTTCTAGTCTGTGTCCACAAATGCAGATCGGTATCTGCTCGTTACAGCTGGAATGCCTCAGGGATGTAATCTTAGGGCTATAATTTCATGGTGATGAAGCCAAAGTCAAGAAATATCTTTTCTGGGCATTGTAAGAAAACCAAACTACCCATTATGGGTCTTTTCTGGCAGTGCTCAGGAGAGCAGATACTCTAAGCCACTTTGATCGACAGCAGCCTGGGACACCGCTGGTGTCGCAGCCTCCACTGCCAGCCCTGGCCAGGCTCTCACGAGCAAACCCCTCCTGCAGATCCTTTGGGTGTGCTGGGAAACAGAGGAAAGGAGCTGCTTTGACTCGGAAGTTAGCAATAGTAAAGTAAAATAAATCGCCACACTAACATGAAATGAGTTGATACAAAAATCAACTGTATTGACTTAAAAGTAGCATTATAAATGCCGTTAAATTCAAAATAAGATTCCCATAAAGCTCTTAAAATCAGGCAAATGTAAAAGTAGCCTGAGCGAAGCTGCCTGTGGGAGGAAGTCCTGTCCTGAAACATTCAAGAGAAATGCTGGAGAGAAGTGTCCATGTGTGTCCTCGGGCCACTGCTGACGTGGGACGCGTCCTCCCTGTCTGCTCCCTTACGCACAGCAGCGTTGCCTGGTGCTGCCCAGCACTGGGTTTGCTCCACCGAGAGTGAGTAGCTCTGATTACTCCTCATGTCAGCTGATATTTTAAAATTCCTGATATGTTTAAAAATGGTATTTTGTATGACAAGCGTTATGGTGGGATCCATACTGCACAGCGCATAACTGAAGGTGGTGCGTGACTGATTTGGGCAAGATGCAGGATTTATCATCTTGGAAAAAATAATGAAAGGAAGGAATAGGATATTTATTTTCTGTGGGGGCTGGAAGCAGGCACCGGTACATGCTTGTGCTTCTGATATGTCTTTACTATCCAACAAACATGTTGATGGCAATAGTCCTAAATTGACTTGGCTGATGCCTAAAATGAGCTGGATATTGCTGTAGAGAAACTATCTGCACTTTATTAGATGCTCTACTTTATTTGGTTTTGAAAAACAGCTTTGACTTGAATAGATCTTCCTGATCTGGGCTGTTTGGTGCACTAATTGTAATCCTGTAGCCATAACTCTTTAAAATATCTCTACAGATGTACTAATAGATCCTGTTAGGGTAGTTAAAGTATAGAAACATTTGTCTTTAAAATATCATTCTGTCTCTTCTTACTGAAGTAAAATGAACTTGTGTGATCTTATCAGGCTTTGCAGGCCTGCCATCTACTGGTTATTTTTTTGTAAGGTGGTTCGTGGGGCCTCATCTCTAAAACTCTTCAGAGAAATGTTTTAAACTTCTCTAATTGAGCTGCTGGCTCCAGGGCTAGGAGTGCTGCTGGGGACGGAGGCTGCAGCCTGTGTGCGCGCCAGGCAGGGCTTGCTCCCAGCGCCAGGGGTTGCACAGCAAGTTTGCCTTATTTCTGCCCTTTCCAAAGGCCGTACAGCTGAGATGTTGGATGCACAGCACACGGACCACTGTCACGACTAGTCTAGCCGACCAGGAGAAAAAGCCTTGCTCTCGCATGGCTCTCCCCCTCCTTTCCCCCGCCCCGGCCGTACAGGGAACAGTTGTTCTCTTGGACTATTTTTAAACCTGTGCGGACAGTGGGCTTAGCGAGCGCTCCCTCAGATCTGCCGAGCGCGGCTGCCTGGCGGTCATGATTGGCCCCATACAAAATGCGGCAGTGACAGATAATACCCACACATCGTAGGTTGGAGACAAAGCTGTAAAGGTTATGTTTCCAGCTTGCTGTCAGGAGCTTCGTAGTACGTAGTGTGACTGGTATTCCCCCTTTTCTGACTTTCATTACTATTTTTCCAGTGATTGGGAGTGTCAGTCTTCCCCACACTGTTTTACAGGTGCAGCCGCACTAAGACTTGCTGAACTCGGTGTTTTCCAAGAGCGAAGACCCCACCAGGTTGTGGTGTGATTTACGAAAAGAGTTTTAAGGCAGAGGAAACTGCACTGTGCTCTGCGGTGAGCACCCGCACAACCTGCCCAGGTGCACCGTCCCCTCCTTGAGCATTTTCTTGAACGTACCCTCCGCTTTTTACATGTTTCTGCTTAGTCCCAAGTGAGATATCGTGGTGCTTCAAGGAAGAGCCAGCCCAGTGCACTGAAGTCCTTGCTGAAGGAGGAAGCAATAATTCTTTATTTAAAAGAGATTATAGCTTACTGCTGTAAATTACCATATCTCTTTATTTGATCATGTAGCTAACGGCTCTGTGAAGGCTTAATGACAACTGGAGCCTTCTGCCGCACCGCGGCTGCTGAGTAGGAGGCTGAGAGCTGCTCGGGGCGGTAGCAGCCGCCGGCCCCGGGGCTGAGCAGGACCCGTGCACGGCGTGGTGGGCTTGCGTTGCGCTCTCGTGAGCGTTGGTGTGGGTGCAGGGTTGTTATGCAGAAATTCAGATTTGCAGGTAGGAAGCGGAGCTGGGTCTCAGTGCGGCGGCAGGGGATGGTCCGATCCTGCAGCTGCCCCTTGGCTGCAGAGCCTCTTGTCGGACTCTGCTTCCTTTTCACGCTCTTCTTTCTGAAGACTACATATTACTGTGTGCTTTGTTTTCCTTAATTCTGCTTCAGTAGTAAATTATCAAGTAATAGCTGCTACAAGTGAATGCATTTTAATAGCCCTTTCTTCCAGCTGTAGGTGTTAAACTTCTGGGCACCAAGGAGATCTGTCGTTCCAATGCCTTTTTGCATAGATTTTAGCTTGTGGGGAAAATTCCTGGGAGGTCAAAGATAGTCTATGCTTAAAAATGAGCAGCACTTCAGTACCTTCTCCCTGGTCCCCATAGTCTTGGCACCACTGGGTTCCTCATGGAAAAGCCTTCCCTGGGAGCGGCCGGCTCCTGCAGCGCTCCCTGTTACCCGGTTCTTACTGGAACTACTATTTGCAACTGAGTGAAACCCTGGTCCTACCGAAATCAATGCTATTGACTTCACAGCAACTGATGTATTAGTCCTGTTGAATAACAGCTCTCAACTTTTACACTGATATATGCAATGGAAAAAGCTTTTAGCAGCTACCACAAGCTGAATTCCTGCCTGAGCCCATTCTTGTTTCACTGTGCCAGACATGTACCCAAAACCGAGTCAGCTGTTGAGCTGCGAATGTGTATGGCAGAGCAGATCCAAACTGTTTAAGAAGATCAAGCCCGTGTTTGTTAAGGCTTAAAAATAACATCTCGCCAAGCACAAGCTGTAATTTCCTGGGCCTTATGGGCGAGGATGCTCGGCCTTGGGAAAGGCAATGGTGCCACTGGAGCTTGGCCTCGTGTTTGACATGGAGCACTGCCTGCAAACTGCTCTAAATCGTAAAGGCATCAACCCAAAGGCATCCTGCACCCTGCGAGGGGCTGTTGGCATCGGCTTGAGCTGTACCCTGCCTCGGTGCTTTGGGGGCTCTTAGAAGGGGCCTTCCCCCACTGCTGCAGATCGCAGAGCTGGCAGAAGTTTTGTGACCTGGGAAAGACATATCTACCCCAATCTGCCTGTTCTGTGCTCTTTCATAAGAAATTGGGGCTGGTAGGGCAGTGAAAAACACTGTCAGTTAGTGACAGGAGCTTTCTGAGTAAGGAAAAATCCCTACAACAAAATAATGATTGTCAGTTCAGAAAGTTTAGTAGCTTTCAACTTCAAACGCTGAATTGTCTGCTGAATTCAGACAGTACTTTCTGCACAGTTTGCTGTGAAAACTCCGTGCAGATTGGAGTGGTGGGAGCTAGGGCGCAAGGATGGGGGCTGCCCCGGGGCACAGCGCAGCATCTCCTGCGGCGGTGGGGTGTTTGTGGACCTGTTCACCGGCTTGTGGTGGTCTGGTGGTTGCACACATACTTTGTGTTGCTTGCTTCTAGGGGATGCAAGTGCCCTCCTCGCTGTGTCTGGCTCCGTGGTGGGTCCGGGAAGGCTGCGGGTGCGGGGTGGGCTCTGCCCGTGGGAGCTGCCACCCCGCCGGAGTGCCTGACCTCCCACGGCGATTCCTGTAAACATCTGTCAATATTAGTCACATATTCTAGGTTTTTAATTGATCATGCTGCCTCCTTGTACATGATGTTTTTTCCAGGGTTTTACCATAATAATGACTTCTAATGAAGCTGATTATGTCTCCCATAAGGAACATTAATAGATGAATGCATTGTTCTTAAGGTACATCTCTTTATCGAATGAGCCGTAATGAGCACAGCGCGGTGCTCCACGGAGCACGGGGTGCGTGGTGCTATATGCACACCACGTACCTCAGACACTTTTATCTTTTAACTTCTAGGCTGGATTCATTCTGCGGGAGATGGGGAAGGAGTCAAGTGTCTGAGGCAGCAGAGCTGAGCGGCATCGGTGGTGGCTGCCAGGCTTAGGGCACAAAACAAGCCTTCACACGTGCTGGTACGCAGCTATTGCAGAGTTAGTTTGCGCTCAATATTGAAGATCTTTCTTTCAAAAGAAGCATTGATGTGCTTCACTACTGCAAGGTGCAAATTGAGACATCAAATGAGGCATATGCAACATGAAACGCACAGCGGTTATTTCTACTTATTCTATAGGTCAAAAAAGGCACAGGTATTGCATTCCTCTCCTCTGTTTTCTCTCCCCATGTGTATTACCAAATACTTTTCTTTCGGCTCTAAAAGCATATAATCTTCTGCGCAATGGCCTGTGCATGTTCAGACTCTAAATCCTTATGAAGTTGGGCTAATTTTCCTGCTTCAATGTAGTGAGTGTTAACAAAGTATTCTATCTAAATAGTGCTGTGAAATGCAAATTACCGCTTCCGTAGTAGTTTGCTTATTACAAACTCATTAAAATGCGTAACCCAAAAACTCTCTACTCTCATTATGGAGCTCTGTGCTATATCACTCCATACTATAAAGCAGCTGCATGTTGGCTCTTTGATATTGGAAACCCTATTGTCATTAACCTCATTATGACAATACTTCTTTATGATATTTGAAATGCATGCCTTTCAAGAAGGTTGCTATAAGGATGATAATATTTTTCTGTTTTGCATAATACAAAGTGAGGGGAAAATGGGCAGGAGGAGATGAGGAGACATGGATTATTTATTAGCATCCCCAGGAACAACTGTGGTTCTGTAAGTTTAGACACCAGTAGATGCTTGTGCCTTTTACAGTGATATCTCTTGGCAGATGGAAAAAGTGGCTCACATAGTTTTTACCCTTAAACCCTTCTGTTGCTGTGGCTAAGTATCGTGGTACTTGTACAAAAACCGAGGTGTTTGCAGTGATAAGTTGGGAAGTTTCTGAGGGTGCTGACCCCAAATGGATTTGTTGAACTTGTCCATGCTTGTCATACTCTCCATCCTGAAGAAACATCCCCTGAACTGGTTGAATTACTCCAACCATGAAAGTTCTTTTGTTTTTACCATTTTTTGTACTTTTTTCTGGCTTTTTTTATATTGACTTTGAGACTGGAGGGAACTGGAATCGCAGGTGGTGCTCAGTGGGCAGGCGCACCCTGGATCTACACGACTGCAGTGTCTTCTGTTTTCATTTCCATTTCTTTCCTTGTAATCCTCAATGCTCCATTTGCTGCTGAGCTGAATTCTTAGAATTACGACGACTTTTTGGCAAATGGTAATAGGTCAGAAACCATGGTCATAAAGTTAGGACTGTCTTCCCCCTCTTTGTGCATAACTTAACATTTACTTCCATTTTTATCAGCCAGTTACTCTGATATTGTGAAATAAAGCAGCTTGGTAGGTTGGCATAGGCAGGTCTGCCTGGGTCTCAACTGGCATCTGCCACCGCCTCCAGCCGTGGCTCTTCTGACCAGTTACTCGCGTAGGAATTGCCCTTCCCATCAGCTGAGCCCAGCTCCCGTCCAGCTGCTGGTGCCGGACCTTCCCGAGCGTGTTTCTGACATGAGGACTCTGTCAGTTGGATCATCCCTGTCTGCATGTGCAGTCGTTCCTTCAGAAAACTGTAGGTATTTGTGTTAGGGCTTCATTTCTGGGCTTGGATTTTTGTTTCTGTGTCCCAGGTTAGTGTTAAGGGACACGTGCACGTGGTGGTGATGGAGAAATCGGAAGAACCGCAATACTGGTAGACCAACAGAACCAGCTCCTGTTCTCAAAACACACTTTTGAGTCTGTGCTTGCTTCCTTGTCATTCTCAGTAAAGTTACCTTCTGATTTGCACCCTGTATTTCAATACGTTTTTCAGTCTGGCCCTTATATTTGGCAGACTGGAGATGACACATCCCTCTGGAGCTCCCCTTGGTCCAGCCTTCCTCTCTCTTGCTTCTTCTCTTGGATGTCATCTTAGCTGCTGTGGCACTTGCTTTTTCGTGCTGCAACAATGATGTGGCACAGGTAGAAAAGGTCTCTGGTCATGTTGTTTCTTGGAGAGTGTCTCTAGGTTTCTTCTCAGCCCTCCCCAGCACTGGGTTGTCTGGAGGTGTGCTGGAGGGGAGATGGAAGCTGGTGGCTTGAAGGTCAGGGTATATGGAGGACAGCAGAAGGGTAGTGGTAGTAGTGGTGTAGGTAGTGTTGCATCCTCTGTGTTCTGCCTTCCTCAGCCGGCATTTATCAGAAGTTAAATATGACAAGTGACAAAATGACTGGAGCAGGATTCGGGGTCAGGACTTTCCCTGGGCTTGCACCGGGCGGGTGGCTGCAGCGTTGAGCTTTCGTGCTCTGGGTGATACCAAGGGCAGCAAACCCCAACCAAACTGTTGACGTGTACTTCCAGCCCGTACATGTCGCGGGGAAAGCTTGCACTGAAATTTTGGTAATGTTTTGTTTACACTGCATAAGTAATGCTTAATCTGCATGTCTGATTGGGAATACCTTTTTTTCATCCGAGTGCACTCCATTTTGGCTGGCGTATCTCTGGGGTGAATAACAAAGAGGATGTCAGTTGTCTAGAGGAGAAGCGGTTTTCTAAATTACAAAAGCGCACACTTTATCAGAAAATCTAATAATGTGCAACACTTTTGTAAACTAAACCCTGTGTGACCAGCTGGAACTTTGAAAAATTTTACAAGAAGCCTTGGGGACAATTAATCATAATAGAGTCAACTTTTATGCAATTTTCTGAAATAGCATGCAATTACATAATTTTTACAAGGGAAAACAGGGTTGGGGGATGATTTAGGAAAGGAACTTGTTTAGTGTACGTAGCAGGAGTATCAGTGTGTCCAACAAGCTGCTGCCCAGGACAGGGAAAAGCAGTGTATTTAGGTCCCATTAGTAATCTCAGCTCAGGTTTAAAGAGAATGAATTTAACCTTCCCATGTCATTGGCTGGGATGCGTCTTCCAGAAAAGTTTGGAGCAAACGTGCGGGACGTTCTTGCGGGAGCTGCTCTGCACAGCAACAATAAATCAGTGATTTTCTTTTTTAAACATTACAAACATTGGCATTAATTCTATTCAAAACACTCTCCTAATGACAACCTTGCCAAATAACCAGCTTCCTTTTTTGCTAAATTATACATCACATGTTTAACCGTACATTACAGAAGTGCCCCAGGAGCCTGACACGGCGATACTTCTCAGAAGGCAGATAGGTAACTCATTCATTTCTTAATTGGGGTGTTGTGGCAGGGAGAGCTCTTTCCTGCTGTTTAAATCTGGTGCTGGTGGGCAGGTGGGACCCGAGGGCCGGACCGATGAGGGGCTCAGCCCTTGGGCTGTCCCGTCCCCATCCCTGCTGATCTCCTTGAGAAAAGCGAGTTTTTGTTAATTCTGCAATATCTGCTGGCGTCCGACTCATCCGGCTCTTAGGTGGCTGTGGATTATTGATATGTATTTAATAAATGAACCGCTGTCTTCACAAGATAGCCAAAAGTATCCCTCTACTAATTAATCTCATACAAAATCACTTATTTGCATAAGCAATGGTGCTTGTCTCTTAGTCCTGGCTTCTGCAAACGGGGCTCGTGCTCCGCTCGCGGGGAAGGGAGGGACAGCTTCTGCCTGGAGTAGCACTGAATGCATTTTTTCGTTTCCTACATGAAGGTTAAATTCTAGCATTTCAAGTTTGTCTTGCCTCTCTCTTTCCTTTTTAGCAAAATCTGCTTAAATTTTGAAATAGGTTCTTGAACAACTCCAAAGTCCGTCCCTGGTGAATTCCTCCACCATTAAGGCTGCTCTTTACTGATGTTTCCCGTTCATTTTGGTGGAATGAAATGGCAGTCTGTCTCTTACATGATGGGTAAAAGCAGCAGTAAACTGAAACTGAAACAGAAGTACAATTCACAAGGGAAGCACTACTACAGGTTTAATGTATTCCCATCAGAAATCACAAAAGTCTTTCAGGGTCTTATGTGTTTATCGTTAAACTTCTACAGCGCTTGGATGACTGAGGGCACCTGTATATTTTACATTCTGTTGTTGCATGTAGACATTTTATAAGCAGGTGCTGAAACCGCAAGAACCTCTTTGCTTTTACAGGCTCAGAGCTGGAAATGTTGGTGTTGCTGGGGAGTGAGTGACTCTGGCATGTTCTTAAATATTTTCAGAGGTTTTGGTATTGATTTCTCGTGGCAGGTTGTAATACTGCACAGCAAGTGTCTGCGCTTTTTGAGGATGCAAGTAACGCTAAAACAATCTGTGCCACAGTACAAGTGGTTATTTCCTCATGCACACTTCATTACACCAAACAATTATTTATTTCAATCCCTGTATCGCTCAGAATCTCTTTTCCAATGAATAATCTGTTAGCACGTAAGCCGTGATTTCAGCCAGCTCTGTGTGTAGCGTTTGTAAGTGTATCAGCAGTACATAGTCCCTGAGAATGCACTCTGCCTTTTCTTTGAAATGCAATTAGAAATGGTTATGTTTGTGTATCCGCCGGGAGTCCAAGTTTTCAAATTGCTGAGGAGTTCTCCCTTATTTTACTTTTTTCTTTTCTTCAGCCCTAGAGAATCTTCATATAATAGCGAAGTGCTTAACTTTGAACTAGAAGGCAGGAAAACAGCAGACTGTGTGAAAGCGATGAGTTGGTAATTTAGGCTCAGCATTACAAGAGGACTAAGAAATGTCAAAATAAGAGGAAATAGGGGCAGTACGATGGGCACAGACACTTGACCAGGTGAGCCAGGGAGGAGGGAGAGTTGGTTCCTCCCGCAGATATCGGACAGGAGTTGGGGTGCGGGGTTTCAAGTCTAGTACCCTCATCCTGGTACCTTTGCTACAGTTTATCTGTTGTCTTGCTCTAAAAATTTGTCACAGAGTCTGCAATGGAAATACTTCTGTAATTGCCCGTATTATATGGATCATTGACCTTCAACAGTGGAACTGCTGAAGCAACTGTCCATTTATCTGGAAAATTACCACATGGCAAGATCACATTAGGCTGTTTTACTCTGCCTCCTCTAGCAAGTGCCCGGGTGTTATTAGCTGCTGGACCACAGATCTTTGCATTTGGTTACTAGCTGCCCCGTTAGTGAGTAAATACAAAAGGAAAAGGAGATAAGACTGTCCACTTTCCATGGCAGTATCTTGGTCTGCTTTCATATAATCAGAGAGAGCCAGCAAATACTGGTTTTGATCATCAAAGTTAAATATCAGCTTGAAAATACACACGTCGAAGTTGTAGATCAACGAAACAACGTAAGATGTGATGAGCAGCAGCACGCAGGAGCCAGCACTCCTGACAGTATTCATCGGGGCATCGGCACATGGTTGTCTGTGCCTGTGCTTCAGCCCGGAGCGCTCTGACTGTCGTGGCACACCGAATTCATCAGTTATGTTTTGGATGAAGTTGCTGGTGGTTTTGAGGTGATCAAGATTTAGCATTTTCCCCAAATTCTCTCTGGTTGTCACATGAGGTTTGATCACAATCCTGGGCTGCACGGGTGAAATTCTTGTGTTGGAAGTGAACAACATTCTGCACATCTGTGGTATCAAAACTCATGCTTCGTCATAGCTTTGCTTGGAAGCCCGTGCGTGCACAGCCTTGCTTCCCGTGGTGTGGTGGCTGCTCTTGGACCGTCCCGTGTCTCCTCCAACAGCTCCCTGGCAGGAAGGAGCACAAGATCCATTTTTTGGGGACAGACCTGCAGAGCCTGCAGTAGGGAATGCTGATAAGACATCAAGGTACCTATCCTCACAACGCAGATACTGAAAGAAATTCTCTGAATGGGGTGTTTTCTTGCAGATTATCTCCAAGGCAGGACGGGTGTAAGACTGTGTGTGTGACGGGAGCAGGTCCAGCCTGGGACTCCCCCGTGTCTCATGGGGCACGTGCGGGAGAGTCCCCGCGGGCCGGTGGGATGCACAAGCACCGCTGCGTGCCGAGGACAGGGGACAAGCGGCTCCCCGTGCACGTACTCCAGCGACAGAATGAGCACATTTACAACCCGAGAGTTTCTCTGAACCATAAACGGCTCTGAAATGGGATCAACAACCTGCCCAGGGGCTGGAGGTGGGCTGGGAGCTTGTCCTGGCAGCGGCCAGGTGCTGTTGTGATAGCTCCCATGTTAGATGGAAGGAATCCATTCTCCAGCTCTTCTAGCTTCTCAGACATGAAGCGTACCTATAAGCAAGAAGGAAAGCAAATAACACAAACTTCAGTGCAAAATCTAGATTCTTTCTGCTGCTGCCTGAAAAGGGAAGCCTGGAGTAAAAGTTTAAAAATTCTGGATGGGTGATTTGCATTATGTATTTTTTTCATTTCTATAGTAAATGTCACCATCATGGCTGTCATCTTCTATTTTGAAGCCATCATGAGATCTCTCATGGGAATCAAAGATGTCCGCAGTGTTAGTACTAAATGGATTTTGGACTATTTTAATGAGTTTTGGGGGGAAGTAAAACCCATTTATTGTTTGGTCAGAGAAATGTATTTATGGAAATTTATTTAAAGAACTTCAGGTAAAGAGGGGAAATGAAACCAAACTTTTCAGTGACAGTTTCATAAAGCCACTGCAAAATTACTAAAATGCAGTACGCTCTGTAGTAAATAATTCTATTTCCTTCCCAAGTGTAGCTGCAGCTCTCAGCTATGACTTTGTAAGTTAATGTTTACCAGGCAAAACAAAGAATAAAATTAGATGCTCGTTAACTTCAGTTACACTTGCCTTATCTTGTAAATCTGCATGAGGGTTTAAAAAAAGACAAATGAATAACTGGCTCCCAGGTGACCAGTGCTGTAGATGCTGTGGTTCCTGGGACAGCACATCCTCCTGCCTTCTCTGCCTCTGTCACTAATACTGAATGCTTAAAGGAAAAAAAAGTTTCCTAATATCAGCATCTTAAAAACGCAGTTTTATTGGACCTACCTCAAGCACTGACAATGACTTGAGCTTTAGACCACTGTTTATTAATAATCCATTTAAAAAGCATTCCCCATTTATCTTGAGACTCTTGCACAGTCCTGAAGCAGTTGTTGGGACTATCCAGCTAGATTATTCCTCTGCCTCATCCCCTAATTCGCAGCACTTTCCCAGAAGCAGAGCACCCCATAACAAATCCCCCTAATCTCCTGGGCTATTTTTCTCCTGTAAATACTTGTATCTTTACCCCTAACACTTGCTGGTGGGGAAGGCACTGGAGGAATGTGGAGGTGGTGGATCAGATACTTTTCCTTGCTTCATTTCTTCCTTCTGGAAACTTTGACTACTTTCAGTTTTTTCCTCCCCAGCTGAAACTTTACCTAGAAACTCAAAATTTTAGGTTAAAACACTTTGGTTGACTATAACAGCACTCCTCCTGGGCAGGTTAAGACATCTCCTGGGTGTCACACTGTCCCCTGTGACTTGAACTGCCCCCAACGGCCTCGTCCCTCCTCTGGCACCCAGGCATGGCTCCCATGGGTTCCCTTGGGCAGAGGGGCTGTTTTGGGAGAAGGAACAGGGATTTGCAGTGTCTGACCTGTGAGCTCCGGGGCAGAACAGCAGTGACTCTTCTGAACACCTGTGTGTATATTTTCTTTCTTAACCCCATTTTAAACTCTGTGCTCAGTTTCCAGCAGAAGTTCAGCTCTGCAAAAAAAAAAAATCAATCTGTTTTTTTAAAAGCTGAATACCTTTAGAACATATTTTATAGTTAATAGTTTTCAATAAGCTCTTTAAGAACTTGTATAGAAAGTTTGGAGACTTATTCTTAAATATTGTAATTGGCTGTAATTGAATCTACCCCTTAAGCAAATGCCTCTAAACACATCTCTGTCCTTCCTCTCATTTCCCAGTTTTTCTTATCCTGGTGTTGTGCCAGGATCAGGTATGGAGCAACCTCCAAGCAGAGCCATTACTTGCGGGCCCCTTTGCAGCACGCAGCTATTTACATCGCGCTTTACTGCAACTTTTGATGCTGTTACACATCATTATATTCTTAATTTTCATCTTCTCCTTAGTACTCTCCTATGTCTCTTCCAGCACAGACTCCCTCCACTGTGTTCTCCCGTTTGTCTGTGTCGGATCCCACATCCGAGGCAGGACGTGGAAAACCTCGGGAGAGGAGGGATCGCGGGAGGGGCTGAGCTCAGGGCTGCTCCGAGGCTGCACGAGGGGTTGGGATCAGCACGGTCAGGGCTTGGGTGCTCTGAGTTAGTGGAAGAAAGCGATAAAGCATTTGTGTGGAATTTTGTGCGGGCGTTGGAGGGAAAGGAAAATACTGGTTCACAGGATTTGTTGTAGGTGAATGTAGCCAAAAATGCATAAGGTGGGTGCGACGAAGGAAGTTCCCATTTAGCTGAAAATAAGGGCAGCGATTGCTCCAAGCGATAGAAGAGATCGGCCAAATAACAAATGGGGGCTGAGTTTTGTTTCAGTGGACAAATAAAGGTGATGGCGGATGGGCAAATCTGGTATTTTCAGACTTGCATCAGATGAGGGTGTCCTGGCCGTGACCCGGAGTGTGTCTGGTGCAGCGGGAGAAGGATCGCCTGGCCAAGGACTGCAGAAACCAGCAGAGAGACTTAAAGCCACTCTACCTGGCTCTGTCTCGACGTTTTATGGTTGTTAGGCCAAGTCTGGTATGACTGAGGGAGCTGTGAAAACACAGACTACTTTTAAATATGCCTGTATTTAAGTCTATGGAAAACTGCAATTTATATATAACAGCAATCTCTAAATATTTGCATTTTATTCTGTAGCTGTACAGAAAATGGTGAGAGCAGGATCAAGCCGCAGACAGTCTTTGTTTTGTTAGCAAGAGGAGTTTTTAACAGGCTTCATTTTCACTACATAAGCCACTCTGTGATCTTTCTTATGCATCTATTTTCCCTTGATCTTGCTGCGTGAGTGACAGCTACTTTACACTGGCATTATCTGTCAAAATATTATTTAACTGGAATACCTTCTAGAACAAGTTTTTGTTATTATTAGAAATAAAAATGCAGCGATAATTGAATCCCTTTATATTCCCTGTGTAATGCAAGGAGTAAGACGTATTCACACCTAAGGGGAAAACACATCTGGATTTCCTCTTTGCCCCAAGACCGTGTGCTCTCCCTTGCACTGAAACGGCTTTGATTCACTATACCTTAGAGGGAGATGAAATTTGCAGTGTATGCATATCATCTAAGGAAAACAATAGCATACATACATTTTTTTGCTATAGGAATCGCATTAAATAAATATATAGCAAGCTGCAGTGTCACAACAAGTAGATGTACAATTACGAAGACAAAATACCCCAAGGAAATCAACACAAGGCTTATTAATATCCAGGCCTGCAGAAGACAACTGTCAGACAATTGGTCAACAAGGTACATGGTATCTGTTAGATACTGACTAACCCATTATGATCTTTATGAAGTGTCCTTTTGGGGGTCTAGATCTTCAAATATGAGTTGGAAGACCCTTTTCTTTTATTAGTTGCTAAGCTCTTTATACTTTTACCATATTGCGGCAGGTTAGAAGTCTGAGCTTTATTGTCTTATGTTATTGAAAATCCAGATTCCCGCAGCCTTCTCCCTCAGGTCAAGATTTGTCTGAGAATACATTCTCATTTCTCCATGTACAAAGGCTGTCTGGAGAGAGGCAGAAAAAGATTATGACTGTAATATACTTAAATCCAATTTATTTGCCTGACTAGAAACTTCCACACTTCACAATTGCTTCCTACAGAAGATTTTGTATTTAATTCCTTCATCGCAGTAAGAAGC
>NW_009203748.1:23368-28341 GCF_000690835.1 Fulmarus glacialis
CAGGTATATACTCGACACACACCTGAGCCAGAGGAAGCACAGTGGAAGAGACGATGAAAATAGCAAATGGACACACTTATTTTGCATGTTCACAGTTTATTTCTGCTTAAGAATAATGAGCTTGAAAGGGATCTTTAAATATCCTTTGCAGAGCTGACGTTAGGGGTCACTGCACGGATAAGCGGATGGTTGTGAGCCTCACCTGTAAGCGCTGCTTGATGTAGACATTTTGCACAGTAACTTCATGCTCGTGTTCCTCTCAGTCAGTTCTTGGTTTGAGACAACTAGTTAAGTTGCTGTGGTCACTAACAACGCAATCGTCATGTCACTGCTTCTATTTTAAACCTTCATTTGAGAAGGCTTGAAAAAGATGCGAGGATCTCGTGTCAGGTTTCCCGCTCCCTTTCCCTAAGCAGTGGTGCCACCGAACGCTTGCAGCACCGGCAAAGGGAAACAGGGACAGTCAATAACGCACTGGGCAACCTAGGTCCTCAGCAAAGTGTTTTTTTAGGAAAAAAAACCAAACCTGCATGAAAAGACTCCTTGCAAAATGCAGTGCTCACCTTTGCACTGCAGTTAGGGGACTGCGGCCGAGACTTTCCATAATGTTGCCTGGGCCTTGGGATACTGGTAGGATTGCTAAACTGTCACAGCGAGATCAGTAAAGACGTAATGGAAGCAGCTGAAGTATTAAACTGTGGCATCAGTTCCTGCTTGGTTTTTGCACGTGGCCTGCAGTAGCGCTGGCAGCTCGTTGCTTGGGCAGGGCAGTGCCGGGGTCCCTGCTGAGGGAACGCCAAAAAGGGGAATTTCTTCAGTTACCACAAGCACGTTTTGGAGCAGTGTACGCAAATGGGACATGAGGTAATTCAGCGTGAAGGTCAGACTCTCTTTGGGGTCGACATCGCCAGACCATGAGCTGGGCTGGAGTGAGGAGGGTGATGGCCACCACCTGCGTGTAGCTTGGCAGTGGTGGTCAGCAGGGGCCACCAGCGCCTGCAGCTTCTCTGCAGCTCCCGGGCCACGGGGTTTCTTGGGGAGCGAGGGCAGAGTCAGGGTGCTGGGATGCTCGTGCAAGCGGGCGGGCGTGTGGTGCCTGCACGGGTGCACCCGTGGCTGGGGATGGACAGAGATGAGAGGGACTTGAGCAAAGGGGGGTTGGCCAATGCCGACTGCTGCACCGTGGTGGGACAGGGCTGCAGCTTCTCTGCAGCTCCCGGGCCACGGGGTTTCTTGGGGAGCGAGGGCAGAGTCAGGGTGCTGGGATGCTCGTGCAAGCGGGCGGGCGTGTGGTGCCTGCACGGGTGCACCCGTGGCTGGGGATGGACAGAGATGAGAGGGACTTGAGCAAAGGGGGGTTGGCCAATGCCGACTGCTGCACCGTGGTGGGACAGGGGAAGAGGGGACGCTCAGAGAGGTGCAGCGATACCATGGCCATCCAGGTGCCATGTGCCAAACACCCCGAAGGTGAAAAGGAGGAGCTGCCTCTGTCTCCTTCTAGGTTTTCCCACTGCTTCAGGGCAATACATCTCTTGTCTGCCGTAAGACCAAAAAACAGCCTAAAAAGATTGTAGATGTAAAAAGTGCCCTGGTGCTGATAACTCCAGGGCAGCCAGGCCGGGCCAAATGAAGCTCTTTTTCATAGCAAACACCAGAGTTACGCAGTTCTTCTGCAGATCACCTCTGAAATTTTGGTTATTTATTTGCTTGCTCCTGAACTTCTGTAACTTGTAAACCTCAAGCACGTGGATGCGTGGCGTGTGCTTTCCACGAGCACCGTACCTTCAGTCCATGAGCTGGAACGATTTAATTCTCTTTCCTGGCACAGAGACCCGGAGTGCGGGTTTCCCGGCACCGTCTCTGTGCAGGCGCTGTGCACGGCCGCAGCGCTGGATTTTTTCATTTTCCTCCCAACCTTCAGAACAAATTCTCCTTTTCAAAGTCTTCACCCCGTGGGGCTCTAAAATCATAACAATTAATGCTGGAAAAGACTCCTGAAGCCACCTAAGCCGTCCCTCCTGCTAGGGCAGGATTGCTCAAGCATGCAAAGAAATTAATGGGGAGGGAAGGCGCGGGAACTAGGCAGGGCCCTACTCTGAAACTAAAGTTGGGTGAAAAAGTTGAAACTACTTGAAACAGCTGTTTTAGGGGGGGTAGCAGAGCTGCTCTGTTACCTTAGGGCTGGATGGTTACTCTGGAACCAGTTGGAATCACAAGTTTGTCCCAACTTTAACTCTTATTTCAACTCTTGCTTTTTTTCTTATTTTTACTTTTCCACGACACCCGGTTTTGTAGCAACAAGGAGTAATCTAAAAGACTTACAATATTCAGTGTTTATCACCTATTTCAGAGACATTAAGCGGCTATAAAAGCCTATGAAATATCTTTGGCAGATTCCTTGCCTGTTAAGCAATGTGCTCTTCCTAGATTTCTAATTGCTAGCAGGAAAAATAGGAGGAATTTGTTTACCGGCTTCCTGCATAATATTCAGACATCTGGAGCTGCTAGGTCTGGATGGCATTCAAGAAGATACATCAAGGACAATTAGACAACTTGGGAACCGCAGCCTAAAGGGAATATGCCCAAACGCAGCAAACAGCCTTGGACAGCGGCTCCAGCACCGACCGAGCCCTGGCGCTCGCCCCGTGCACCCAACCGCCCCGGCTTGGCTTGTCTGCCCTTCCTTCTCCCTCAGATGCAGTTTTTTTCCCTGCTGCCGTTTATCATCTCTTTAAAGAAACCTGTTCACCATCGCTGCTTGCTGGCGGCTGCCTGGGAGCTCCCGGCTATTTGCGCGGCTTGGCTGAGGACCGGGGCTGATGGAGCCGCGTGTTTGGGGGGGGGAGAGGGGCTCCGGTGGGGATTTCTGACCTGCCAGGTTTGCCCGTCCTCGGGAGCACCGGCCCCAGCCCTGTCCCTTATTCGTGTGCAAATTTTTCCAAAGCTGGGGCAGTATCCTCAGAAAAAATAATTTTTGTGAAATGCATAATTTATGCCTGTGTCACTTAAGGATGTTTTGGACTCTAGGGAGCGTAAATATATATTCTTTGATGCGTCCTGGCTGTGTGAGCCCTTGCCACTTCTTTCTCCTGTAACGGACTTGCAGGTACAAACTCTTGCATTTTTGTGGCTTCCTCTGGGCTTGTGCCACTCCTCGAAAATCTAGGGACCACCACATGAAAAATGGGGAAAAGCAGTCCCGCGGGGATGCTTTCTCATCTGTGACACAGATGGGTTATTGATGATATTCTCTTTTCTTATTTAACTGCTTGAGATCATCTGAGAGAGATGGTGTGGATTGATTTAAATCAGTGAGTCAAGTAACTGCTTTTAATCATGATTTAAATCAAAAAGTGAGAAACCTTGGTTTAAGTAATTGATTTTTTAATTTGCTTTGCATTTGTACTTTTTCAGTTTCCTAAATAAAGGTCTGTCCCCTTTGGCGATGTACTGGAACTAAAATCCTCTTTGTAACAAATCGGGTGATTTTTTTTTTGCCAAAGACTATGTAGTATCTGCTTATGTATGTTGTGAACGTACTTTTATTCAAATTTTATTTTTATATAAAACATTTCTCTGCTTTATTTTTGTTCCTTTTTTGCTGCATGTGTTTTACACTTCATTGTGTCAAGCTACAGCAGGAGAGGTGACTGGAACACAGCAGAGGGACAGAGCAGCATTTTTTCTTGTAGACAGTGGTTTTTGCTAGAGGTGTACCTGACCAAAGATGCTAAAATGTATTTGGCAGTAGGACATGAGGCTGAACTAATCGCAGTTAGTTCTGGGAAGCCTTTTGGGGATGCTCACATGCACCCAACGGTGGGTTTCTGGGGGGGCTCGGTGCCGCTCTGCAGCCGCAGGCCCCCACTGCGACCAACCCCCTCGCCCTTGCGCTGCAGAATCAGTGATACCGTCCTCTCACACATATGTACTTTTCTGAGCGAAGGAAAGAAGCATTATTTTTAAACTCCAATTATTTTCTCAATTTCAGGGGAACTAGCGAAGCTAAAGAAAACCTTTTCACACTTCCAGGCAATCCAAAATCGCAAGTAATTAGTGCTGAAGTTTTCCAGCACAGTGGAGACAAGCATGTGGGCTTGAACCCCTGTAATACCAGCCTTTGCTCTGCCGAGAGCCTGGGCAGGATACCGAGCTGCGGAGGCTGTTGTGACAAGCAGTGATGCTGAGGTGGCCGCCAGAGCCGGGCACGGTCCCCCCGGGTCCTGCACAGCGTTACCCTTTAGTTTTGAGCACCCGAGTTTCCTTGGTACGTCACAGTGCTTTTATGTCCTGGTCTGGTAGGTTTGTACGGGGCAGTAGGTTTAATGGGTTACAGTGACTTTAAGCCTTAGCCCAGGTATTTGTACTGTCAAGTGGTCCTGACCAGCCTGTGATGTACGTAATGTACATCTTCTAAATTTATTTCTTATCAGCTCTGGAGAAGGAATGCAACCTAAATGTATTACGTAAATTATGAGAGGATGGTACTCTGTACCGGCTTTGAGTTAGGGCGAGCGGCTGGAAACCCTTTCACCACCGGGCAGGAGAGCAGTGATGCTCAGCTCCACCTTTGCCACCAGACCCACCAGGAGGGGAACGTCGCAGATTTTATTCCCTCGCATGTTGTGCTGAATATTTATATGCAGCTCGTTGGAAAAAATGTTGAAACTCTATGGACTTAATTCCTGGCACGGATAGACGCGCGCTGTCGTTCCCGACTCGTAATCAGCTGGCTGCCACTGCCTGGCTGAGGAAGCCAGCATCAGTTTGAGGAAACACAGGTGGAAAGAAAATCCAGGAAAGACAGAGGTTGTGCTGCTGGGGAAGCAGGAAAGCTTCCCCACAAAATGCTCTCTCCATTCATAAATTATCAACTCGGACCACTTTCTGGTTGTTTTTCTACTCCAGGTGCTCGTCTCCCACATAATTGTGTATCCAGGAGAGGTGCAGTGCCACTGGCCTGGGATTTATTC
>NW_009203748.1:28361-29435 GCF_000690835.1 Fulmarus glacialis
CTGCTAATGATGCCATCAAATGTATGTGCATTTGCTGCCTCCTCACTGGCTTATTGGTTTGTTGTGTGCGGAAGCGTCGGTTCTTAAAAAAGAAAGGGTCACCAGGACGGCTGCAGCAGTGTGATCTCCCCGGGATACAGGACCGGGAGCACGGGACTCCTCCACTGCTTTTCCTGGTGGCACACGCCCTTGTGTTCAAAGCTCTGAATTTAGGGGCTCTGGAGGAGCGGAGAAGCTGCCTCGGCCCTGGTGTCTGCTCCCCTCCGGGGAGGAGCGGAGCCCCTTGTCTGGTGCCCACCCTTAGCAAACCATCCCGCTCCTCTCTGCAGGGTTTAGGCCCCCAAAAGAAGGCAAAATGGGAAACCGTGAGCAACAGGGAGGGGAAGCACAGGGGGACCCCTTTGTAGCCCCCAGAGATTGTTAATTTATCCACCCAAGTGATTTATTGCTGTGGCTTTCCGCTGAGGCACCTGCGCTTCCGAGAAGGCTCTTCTGCTGGAGCTGGTGCCGGGATGGGTTTGGGTGGGCATCACGGTTTTTGCAGCAACAACAAAACGGCTGCATCAGCTCACCTGGCACCCGGCTGTGGGTCTGCCCCACTGGGGCGGGGGTCCTGCGTGGGTAGGGGGGCCCTTTGCACGGAGCCCCGGGGCTGTGCTGGGGCGAGGGGGACGCCAACATCGACCTTTGAATATTTGCACTGGCGAGCGGGCGGCTGAGTTATTGGTGTGGCCAAGCGGCTGTAGCCAACTCAGCGGGGTTGGAGCCCGTTCAGATCAAACTGTTGCTGCTGTGCCTTCTCCAGCCGGTCCCCTGCTCCCTCGGCCGTGCAGAGGTGTGGTGCCTCCCCCCGAGGACCCGCCGCGCAGCATTTCACCAGATGTTGAAGGAGGCCGGTGGCAGGAGCGCTCGCTAGGTTTATGAAGGGCTGATCAATATTTGAGCCTATCTTCTGCCGCAGCTGACAGCGCCCGGCAAAGGTTACGCTTTGCACTTTCCCTCTGGATAAAACAAAACATAATGTCTTCTTTGAACTCTTTTCCGAATTGCAAATCGCCCGCTCCTGGAAGTGGG
>NW_009203748.1:29451-29708 GCF_000690835.1 Fulmarus glacialis
CTTCGCCGGCATCAGGCAGGGCTGGTTTCCAGCAGAAACAAGACTTACGTGGACCGAGGTTCCTCCCCAGCAGCCCTGGGACGCGGCCCCGTAGCTTCCTCTCGCCGGCGTGAAGGGAGGACAGAGCTCAGCGGGAGCCCGCTGGCTTCCTCGAGGACCCTCGGCTAGGGGCAGTGTTTGAACTGCAGCGAGGTGGTGCTCGGGAGAAGAATTAAAACAGGGTAGAGAAAATAGAGCTGTAGCGCACAGGAGAGCCC
>NW_009203749.1:0-234 GCF_000690835.1 Fulmarus glacialis
AAACGCTGGTCGTTATCGCAGAGGGAGACTTTGATTCTTCTTTTAAAACGCGGCTTTGGGAAATTCTCTTTAGTTACAGCAGGATTTATATACACGTTATATGGCTAAAGTGAGCGCTAATGGAATTAAAACCCCCCAAAATACCCCAAAAACCCCCAAAATCAATCCAATTACCGACACTTTGCGCCGCTAATTCGATGCACGGAGCAGAGTCAGGGTTCGGTGGGGGGGCTC
>NW_009203749.1:370-655 GCF_000690835.1 Fulmarus glacialis
AAGCGGCATCTTGTTGCTCGCCGTCCTGAGCCGGGCTGTTCCCCGCGAACGGGCTTCCCGATCCGGATTTGGCGCTTTGTTTCACCATCCCGTACACGGAGGGGACCGGAAGGTTGTGTACCCCGGGTTGGGGGGCCGTTTCTTGGGAAGGGGGAGCGGCGGCGGCGGTGGTTTTGGGACGAGGCCGGTTATAGCTGTTGTACCTGTCCGTAGCGGATTCGGCGTTCGCCTTCTCCGATTCGGGTTGATCTAACGCCGATCGTCGGACAAAAAGGGGTTCCTTGG
>NW_009203750.1:0-277 GCF_000690835.1 Fulmarus glacialis
AAACGCAGTGCAGGGTCCACTCTCCGGGACCACACCCTGCCCCAGGGACAGCCACCTTCCCACCCCAGGGCAGAGCTCTCCCTCGTGTCCCTGCTCCCCTGGAGCTGTTCAGGGGAGGTGACAGCGGTCCTCTGTCCCCTGCTCCAAGGACAGGCCGCAGCATCCTTCCAGAAAGGGGAGGCAAAGCTGATCCTTCCTGGTGCTGGCCCCTGGGGTGCTGAGCCCAGGGTTGACACCCACGCCCAGCCTCCTCCCGCCTCTCCAATTGATGGAGCAA
>NW_009203750.1:288-546 GCF_000690835.1 Fulmarus glacialis
CCTCTCCAATTGATGGAGAAAAAGATGGGCGAATGTGTCCCTTGGTCACCCTTCCTGGCAGCGTGCTCGGGGCTGGGGTCTGCCCCTTGGGGGAGGGCAGATGGGTCCCTGCAAAATCCCTGGAGGGATGGCTCATCCCCAGGGTACAGTGGGGAAACTGAGGCATGGAGCGAGGCAGGGACGTGTACGATGCCGGGGTCTGCCCGGGCAGAGACGGGGGCTCTGGACCATCACCTGAACCATACAAGTGCTTGAGCC
>NW_009203750.1:643-873 GCF_000690835.1 Fulmarus glacialis
CGGAGGCAGCCACCCCCCCAGCAGCCCCCCAAAGCGGCAGGAAAGCAGGCAGGGAGCTGGTCGGGGAAGGTCTCCAGCCAAGGGAACTGGAGGAGAGGGGGCTGCACCAGAGCAGCGTGTCCTTGTCATCACCTCCCCCACCACTGCCATGTCTGGGGACCTTGGGCTGACTTGATTCGGATCAGGATCCTGAGTAACGCCGGCTGTGAGCGCCCCGGCTCACGGCAGGG
>NW_009203750.1:932-2721 GCF_000690835.1 Fulmarus glacialis
CTGGGAGAGGGACTTCCAGCATGGGGGACAGCCCTGCAATGGCCGGGGAGGACAGGACCGGGGACAGCTGCTGTCCCCACCCCTCACGGTGGCCCCAGGACAGCCCAGCCCAGGGCAGGCACTCCAGGCCACCCACATGATGCTTTGGGACCCGGGGTGGGGGGCATCCACCGAAGGCCGTTCGGGAGGTCAGGCTGGAGACCCTCAGCCCCGCACCCGGGGCTTCCTGTTCCCCCCCCAGAGCAGAGAGATGCCCAGAAGGACACATCCACTCCTCCCACCCCGGGCAGGGGCTGAAATGCCCCCAGATTATTTTTGTGGGATTCTTTAGCTGCAAATCGGGGTGTCATCACCCTTTTTCCACACCAGACTCAGACTTAGCGGCAGGGTGGGGATGCGGTGGCAGCGGAGGAAACCCTCCCCGAAATCCCGGCGCGGAGCCGCCCATGAAATATTCAGGCCGTTCAGTGCGATTCCCGCCTCGCCGTCGAAAGCACCATGAATATTGCAGGTGGGCATTAAAGTTTCACGGCTGCCATGCTTCGGCACAGCCCCGCGGACACCGTTACCACGGAAAGCCCCTCTGCCGGGACGCATCACGCTTTCGCCAGGCTCCAGTGACCTGTTTCCCTCTGGTTTACCCCCAAAAACAGGTGGTGGTGATGGGCTGGGTCCCTGAAGCACCCCAAGAGCAAACCGAGTCGAAGCTCCCTGCTGCGTCCCCGGGAAGGAGCGGCACAGCTCAAGGCAAAGCCGCAGAAGGGTGCAAGGTCCTGCAGACAAGCAGAGGTCGTGGCCACCCCACCCCAAAGCTCGGCCATGCTCCCCACTGCCCCGACGGCACCGTGGCCTCACTCCTCCGCAGCCCCGAGAGATGCCCGCCCCAGGCGCGGGAAGACTTTTGCAGCTCCCTGAACATCTCGGAGGGTTTCATCCTCCATGTCATGAGCTTTCCAGGTCAGTCCCCATCAGAAGGGACCATCGCCTTCTCCTCCGCCTGCTCTCATAACTCGGCTCTTCCCGTGTTTATATAACAGCAACGTCTCCCGCGGACCGGGGAGAGAATTGGCCGGGGAGAAATAATGAGGATAATTCAAGTCATTTGGGAAGATGAGGTTTGCAAGGTGCCCAGCGTCTTCCACCTTTTACATGTTGTCTCTAATCATCCGCAATCTCGGATGGCCATTGATGGAGCTCGTTGCTGTGGCGACGGATGAATAGCCCTGGGATTGTACCATGCCAAAAAAGTGCCGTCCTTCCATCAAAACAACAACAACAACAAAAATACCGTTTTGTTCAGGAAATTAAGCAGTTTGCAACCAAATAGCAGCATCTGAAAGGGCTTCTGCGTCCGTTCTTTCCTCCCGGCTCCCGCAGCCGCTTTGGGTTTGTCAGGAACATGCCCAGCGCCCCGGAGAGTCTTTTGTGTGCACCGGACAAGGAGAAGGTGGTAATTGCAAGGGGGTTTCTAACCCACTGAGCCTATTAAAAGGATTTTATGCCCCCCCTATATCTCTCTTCTTCCCCAGATGTGTGTCACGCAGGCAGGGAGCGCGGGGTGCTGCGGCCAGGGGCTGGCGCAGCACTGGGTTAATGTGTTAGCCGTGCAAGGTTGGACCAGAGCTGGGGGAGAGGGAGGTGGTGCTGGCCGGCGGATGGGGCAGGGTGTCAGGGCTCAGGTCCTGCTCCTCCCCTGGGGAAGGGGCGATGCTCAGCGGTGAGAGCCGGCAACGGGGCTCCCGAGCTGCGGGAGGAGGGTGGCCGGCTGGGTGGGGAGCACAGGGCTCCT
>NW_009203750.1:2780-3805 GCF_000690835.1 Fulmarus glacialis
ACGCTCCCCTTCCTTCCCCATCACTCTGGGAGCGTCTCCCGGGACGGCTGCTGGAGATGCTGCTCTCGAGCTGCGCCGCTGGACAGCGGATAGCACAGCCCCCCGGGGACAAGGCTGGGATGGGGGTGATTTGGGGTCTGCTCAACCAAGGATTGATCCTGGCTTTGGGTTTGCCTCTAGGGGCGGAGGCGTCTGTCCCTCCCGATGCTGGAAACCACGTGCAAAGCCCCTGCCACGTCTCAAGGCCCACGCGGAGATGCTGCTCTCGAGCTGCGCCGCTGGACAGCGGATAGCACAGCCCCCCGGGGACAAGGCTGGGATGGGGGTGATTTGGGGTCTGCTCAACCAAGGATTGATCCTGGCTTTGGGTTTGCCTCTAGGGGCGGAGGCGTCTGTCCCTCCCGATGCTGGAAACCACGTGCAAAGCCCCTGCCACGTCTCAAGGCCCACGCCGCGGGGATTCTCCGTGCGTAATCCACATTACCGCACCGGGCCCCAGCACACATTTTGAGCCGGGGGTCTGGTCCCTGCTGCCATCTTTGGTGCTCCCAAATGCCGCCCACCAGCAACGGGATGTAAATTGTGTAATTCAGAGCTGTGTGACCTCGACGCTCATCCTGCAAGAGCGTAAGAAACCAAACACCTGGAGGGCAAGGATCCAGCTGGCAGCTTGGGAGAGCCCTGGGGTGCAGCAGGGTTGGACCCAGCCCCTGTGTGCTGGGGCAGTGGGGAGGAGGAGGGAGGAGGAGGGATGGGTGCATGGAGAGAAAACATTTTACGGAGGACCCTGAGGATGAGAAAAGGGCCAAGTTCCCCCGGCTCCGGCTCCTCTTTGGGTGAGAGCCCCGGGCAGTGCTTTGCCAGCCGTGCCCAGAGCCCTCCACCCTCCCTGGGCTCAGCGAGAGCCAGATGGAGGCACATCTTGGCTGCACAGAAAAACGAGGCAGCGAAGCGGGCTGGGGAGATTAACTCCGCGGGGAAAACAAGCTCAGCAGACGCTGCCAAGCCGAGGACGCCTGCGCCGC
>NW_009203750.1:3851-4429 GCF_000690835.1 Fulmarus glacialis
ACGGGCACGCATGTGCAGACGTCCTGGCGTGCATGCAGATGTGTGTGTTTGGCTGAGCTGACGAACCAGTGTCTGGCCTTGGAGGGGCAGGCAGAGTATTGGAAATGTGTCCTCATCCTTTAATTACGCTGCTTTGATAACAGTGATAATTGGCTAGAAATCGATACTGTTTTGCTCCTGTTTCTCCCATCCCGTCTCCCCCAGCCCTCCCCTCCCTTTAGTGGAGTGATGTTTAAACGCTCTGCCATAGTCATTAGATAACCCAGGCGGGGAGTTGCTGAGGAGGGGGCTGATGCAGGCAGGCAGCAGGCATAGGTGTAGGCATTTCTCCTTGCCCCTGCCACGGCTCAAGGGCCGGTGGAGACGATGCTGCACATCTCGGTGCTGTGGGAGTGACAGCGGTGGGTGACCGCAGCAGTTCTGGGGATGAGGGGAGAGCGGAGCAGGGAAGGGACAAACCCAGGCTGGGTCAGCCAGGAGTTCCCTCCGGCTTTGGCTCTGAAAATTGTGCCGGAGCATCACGGGAAAATGTGTATTAACAGCCCCGCTGCTCGGCCTGCCCTGCTCTCCGTGCCCCA
>NW_009203751.1:0-18744 GCF_000690835.1 Fulmarus glacialis
GAGAAAAGGAGACTCAGGGGAGACCTTATTGGTCTTCCAGAAAAGATTAAATAGAATCATAGCATCATAGAATAGTTTAGATTGGAAAAGACCCTTAAGACCATTGAATCCAACCGTTACCCTCACACTGCCAAGTCCACCACTAAACCATGTCCCCAAGCGCCACGTCTACACGTCTTTTAAATACCTCCAGGGATGGTGACTCAACCACTTCCCTGGGCAGCCTGTTCCAATGCTTGACAACCCTTTCAGTGAAGAAATTTTTCCTAATATCCAATCTAACCTCCCCTGGCGCAACTTGAGGCCAGTTCGCCTGTCCTATCGCTTGCTACCTGGGAAAAGAGACTAACACCCACCTCGCTACAACCTCTTTTCAGGTAGTTGTAGAGAGCGATGAGGTGTCCCCTGAGCCTCCCAGTCCTGCTGGCCACACTATTTCTGAGACAAGCCAGGATGCTCTTGGCTTTCTTGGCTTTCTTGGCTGGGCACACTGCTGGCTCATATTCAGTCGGCTGTTGACCAACACCCCCAGGTCCTTTTCTACCAGCCAACTTTCCAGCCATTCTTCCCCAAGCTTGCAGCGTTGCATGGGATTGTTGTGACCCAAGTGCAGGACTCGGCACTTAGCCTTGTGAAGTCGTACTTCAATTAGAAAAACAGTAGTCGATTCTTGAGTGGGATATTAGTGCTGTGAATACCTGTATTTCATCTTTGTAGTATGGTGAACAGCAAGAGAATATAACATTGTAACTTCTAACTCACTTATTAAAAAAAAAAAAAGTATAACTGACCCAACTTGCTTTTTTTATGGATTCAAATGCACAACTAAAAGCTGTAATAATACTGTACATTCACAACTTTTCTGAGGTCTTTGTAGTGAACATACTGTTGCTTCTATCTATTACTGAGTAATCAGTAAGCCATTAAGATGTTTTAGTTCCTAATTAAATTAAGAGAGTGAAGCTAATTCATGGAACAAGTAACTGAACTTGCATAGGAAATATTTCTTACACCAGATACATGCGGTACCCATACTGCTTAAAGAGTTAAGAGTTGCTTAAATTGTTTTGAAAATATGACTGAGTAACAAATGATAGGTAAAATTGGATTCATGTATGTCATTGGACAAATATTGTAAGCAGCAAATATTTTTCTTTTGTTTGAATTTTTATTCTGCAAATATCAACATGTATCTTTACACATGCTCATTATTCTGCGCACCAGAAGTATCCTGCTTAAAGATTGTAATGACTTGATTAGATTATCTATTAATATAGAACATAAAAATTCAGAAAAATTAATGTAAAATAATATTCTTTAAGTCTCAATGAAAATAAATGTGTGCATCCTTCTTTACTTTAGCAAAGATGTTACCAACAAATACTTCGTCAGTAATTTTCAGTTATTTTCATACCAAAAAAAAAAAAAAATTCTCCTTCATGGCCTTTTTAATAGCAATATTTTAGGGTTTTTATTTTTGTATTTTAAATAAGTTAAAATATATAATTTCAGACATAATTAATTTTATTTGATTCAAGATAAAAGATGTTGAAAAGTTCATATTGAAAGATGAGAACTAGTCAGTTCAGGAACACCTGTTCCCCGTAAAATAATAGGGGTATCAAAGCTGTTTTCTGCAATCTATATTATATTTGTATGAACCTCTCCTGTCTGCTTTAAATGCAAATATGTAAATATTTGCAACATAGCTCTGTCAAGGACGGGGTGTGGAATATTCAGATTAAAAGCAGCCTTGAGGCAAAGAAAGACTTCCCTCTGCTGAGTCTTCTTCCAACTCTTTACAACATCTCTTTACAACAGCTCATATCGGCTAGCTGGCCTTAAGTGCTGCCAGCTGAACTCCTGGAGCTGGAAGGGCCCTGACAGGGGTTTTGGGGTGTGGGTGGGATTAGGAAAACACTGCACAGGTGTGGTAGACAAATTCTGTCTACTCAAGAGAAGGTTGATCTTTTTAGCTGGGAGTGACAAAATCACACATGATGACTTTGTGAAGTTGGCATTCTGACTTGAAATCTGAAAGTTGGGATCTGCACCTCTCTTTTTTTGCACATCCTTTACCAAAGAGGAAAAAGAGAGCAAATACTTCCTATGAGAGCATTATATGAAAAGTGTTATTTGGAACAAGGATAAGGTATAGTTTGGGAGAATTCTAATGAACAACAAACCAATCCTGATTACTCTGAAAATTAGTGTTTCAGAAAATATGAGTTCTAGTACTTTGCTGGAAAATGATTTATAGTAAAATCAATGATACCAAAATTGTCTAGTCATGATTTTGTACAAGTTAGTATTTTTTTCTGACTTTATTATGGAGTTCTTTGTGTATATGGTATATTAAATACTTAAATTTATCATTATTAGAGCTTGTAGACATCTTGGGTGCAATGAATTGAAATTTTACAGACACAGAGATAAGTAAGTTTATCTTTGACATCAGATCTTGGTTTGGTAGTCATCTTGTGCTTAATTGCCTAACTGAAATTCAACCTTGGATGACTTTGTGAGTTCTCTCTACTTGAAGTCTGCCAAAAATGAATTGGTATTGATTATTGTCATCATTGTGAAAGGTGAACTTTCAAGCTTAAAATTTGAGTCTTGTCGTTTTGCACATGCTTTGTAAGAACATAGGGGGTTTTTGTGTTCTAAATCTTTCATGGGTACTTTTAGGACATTATGCCTGCATATTTATTTAGAAAAATACAGTTTTTGTGACTGTAGTCCAGTAGATGGCATTTGAACAACTATAAATCTGCACAATTTGAGGAGGGGGGAAAAAAAAAGATTTGGTGCTAAATAGAGGTATGTGATCCCTTCTTTTCCGGTTATTGTACAGAAATTCAACATAGATAGAGTTTAAAGACCTCATTAGGAACATGTGAGCATCTAACATTGTCTTGTGCATTGGAGTTAATATCTTGTACTCTATCACCAGTGGGTAGACCATGCCAAAAAAAAACAAACCCAAAAACAAGGGTACAAAATTATCTTTCCCTGATTCCCTGTTTAATCTCAGTACAGATATTTACCAGATTGTAAGGAATTTAGCTTGGTAAATAGCCTCTAAAGACTGTGTGGTAGCATGAATATAAAATACATAGGCCTTTCAGTCTGTTGCATTTTTCTTTACCCAGATGGACCGCCGCCAAAACTAGTAGTTTTGTAGCTGTGTAAAGTTTTCATACAAGAACAAGTCCATAATGTAAATACAACTGCTGAATAGCATAATTGTTTAAAAAGTTAAAATTAATTCTCAGTTAGTCTGCCAATATGATACAAAGTATGAAAGGAATATATTCCTTTCTTTCTTACTTGCTAATCTTAGATCAAAGGTCCATTTTAGTTCTAAGAACTGTTTCAGAGTTCTCTCCAAATAGTACCCTTCAACAGTGTATCATGATGTTAAGACTGGCCAAGGTTTTAGGAATTCTGTTGGGTGTGCATCGGGAGGGTTGTTCCTTTGTTGTTCTTCTTGTTTTCTTTGTTAAGGGGAGCAAATAATCCATGATGAGAAGGAACAGCCTGAGGAAGTGTCTTTTGTTGGTAAAATAAAATGCCTTTTAACATAATCCATTCAATTTTTAACTCTTTGACAACTGACTTTTCTAAGTGAAGTAGTTGGTACTCATCCTTTGTATTTAGAATCATAGAATATCTCAAGTTGAAGAAACCCATAAGGATCATCGAGCCCAGCTCCTCACAGGAGTTTACCTAAAGCTAAATCATATGACTAAGAGAGTTGTCCAGAACTCTGTCCAGAGCTCCTTGAACTCTGACAGGCTTGGTGCCATGACCACTTCCCTGGGGAGCCTGTTCCAGTGACCGACCACCCTCTCAGTGATGAACCTTCTCCTAATGTCCAATCTGAACTTCCCCTGACGCAGCTTCATTCCATCTCCTCGTGTCCTGTCACTGGTCACCAGAGAGAGGAGATCAGCACCCGCCTTTCTGCTGCCCCTCTTGAGGAAGTTGTAGACTGTGATGAGATCACCCCTCAGCCTTCTCTTCTCCAAGCTGAACAAGCCAAGTGACCTCAGCTGCTCCTCGTAAGTCTTGCCCTCCAGACCTTTCACCATCTTGGTCGCCCTTCTCTGGACACACTGTCGTAGTTTGATGTCCTTCTTATGTTGAGGCACACAAAACTGCACATAGCACTCAAGGTGAGACCACACCAGTGCAGTATGGAGTGGGACAGTCACCTCCCTTCATCAGCTAGCTATGCTGTGCTTGATACATCCCAGGACATGGTTAGCCCTTTTGGCTGCCAGGGCACACTGTTGACTCATATTCAACTTGCCATCAACCCAAACCCCCAGATCTCTTTCCGTGGGGCTGCCCTCCACATTCTCATCCCCCAATTTGTATGTATAACCAGGATTACCCCGTCCCAGGTGGAGAATCCGACACTTGCTCTTGTTAATTTCATATGGTTGGTGATTGCCATACAGTATGTGAATTGGCTTAAAAACGGAATTTGGAGATGGCTCTAATTAATTTGCTAATGAAGTATTTTCTTATCATGTCTTAGTTCTTTTGTCTTTGATTTCCTATTTATGCCAAGATTATACTGTATTATGTAGATGCAACTTTAGTTCATAAAGTGCCTATACCTAAATAATGTCAGCATTTGGACATTATGGACCTCATTTTCAAATGGATAAGCTTATGGTCGGGGTCTGATTTATACATGGAAACTGTGTGAAACATCAGCACTGCTGTCTGTCTTTTATTGTTCTTCATCATGAGAAGATGAAGCTTGTGGAGCTTTTTTCTTCCCCGTACTTTACTCAGTCTTTTAGGGAATCCTTTAGTTTAGCATATATAGAATACTAGCTAGAGAAATATCTGGAAAAATATTGTTAGAAAACAATCACTTGCTATTTTCCATTGAGTATGATTTTTGTCCTTACTAGAGAGACTCAGAAAGCATTTCTACTTTCCTCTGAAAATCTGAATGACCTCTTTAACTTTATAGAGTTTCTAATTGTTTTTATTTACTCAGAAATAAGGTAGGAACAGACAAGTATACTATTTGATTTAGCTAGATAATCACATTGTTACAATTCACGGGGTCTGAATTATGTTTCTCTGATGCTGTAATACCTCATTCTCTTTGGTTCATGTTCAGTAGCTTTTCACTATTTGCCAGAAATTGATTTTAAAATAAAAGTAACCAATATCTGAAAAAGTACACCTCTCTGGCTTTTTCTAAAGCCTTGTTGGCACAGACATCCTGTTTCTTCAATGAAGAAGTGCCTTGCACTGTTGTCAGTCTCCACTTTTATCAAATACTCAATTTTAGTTCTCACAGAACTGAAAATTCTAAAGTTCTTAAAATTTTGACTTCTATGTATTAGCATTTCTCTTCTTTTTTTCATTTCAGTTGAAAGAACTGGAATCTTTCATTTTCACAGTTCTTCATCTCTCTTAACCTCTTTTAATCTTCTCCTAAGTACCAGTTAATAATAACTTGTTAATAGTAAGTACTTGTCAATAATAATCTTCTGATAAATATCTGTTGGTATCTGATAAGTACCTGTTTTGTGCTAAAAAAAATCAATTCATTTTACCTGTTTCTCTTTTGAAATCTGAGGAACATTTCATACATTCTTGACAAAACCTCTGTCTAGTTGTCTCTGAAGAGTAAATAAAACCAGTTGTTAGATAATTACTTTAAATGACTTAGTAACATGGCTTTTTGCTGATATATTTAATTCATCCTATATGTGGATTAGATAAATGAATTCAGAAGGCTGGTTATCCTAAACTAAGGTTACAGCATTGGCCATAAAAGAGAATATTTCCCTTAAGACTGTTAATTGTGACCTCAAGAAACAGAGTAGTGTGAAAACTTAAAAATCCTTCCTCTGGTTATTAGGATAGTGGTTTCTAGTACTGAAGACATACTATAGAACTTCTTCAGTTTAATGAATATTCATTATAGTCCTTGTAAAGTGTAAACAGACTATAACTAAAAACATGCTGATTTTTCATCTTTTGGAGAATAAAAAGTAAACTTTGACACTGTCAGACTAAAATCAGTCTCAATGTTATTTAAAACAATTTTTTTTTTTTTTTTTTTAAATACTGTTGTTCCATAAATAGCAGGGAAAGAAATAAGATTTGCTTACCAGTTACTATATTAAGATATTACCTATGCTTTACTTTTGTAAACGTACAATTAATGCACCTCTTGGTTTCTTCCTTTTCAAATTCAAGTACTCAACTTTATAAAACATGGAAAACTTGTATCTTGGACTGACTTCTAAGATGCCCACCTTACTCTGAGGTGGGGCCATTAGCCTCACCCTGTAAAGAACAGGTTTTTAAAATCATATTATTCCTCTTTCTTTTTCTCTCTTTTGTTTGTTCTTTTCCCCACCTCAACCCTTCCCAGCTGGAAAGACCGCAGATTGAGAATACCTCTGAATGGGGAAAGAGAGAGAGACTTGAAGCAGAAAAGCAAAGTTTGGAAGAAGAGAACAGAAGATTGAAGTTGCAGGTAAAAGAAATTCAGGGATTTCTGGAAATGAAAAATAAAGCAACACTAACTACATCAAGTTGTGATTATCAAAATGCACGAAGTAAGCTGCTGGTTAAAAATAAGGTATGTGCATTGCTTAGTTTGATTACTTGGAGAGCATTCCCAAAAAGAATTACTGTTTCATAATGTCAAAATGTGTCCCTAAAACAAGGGTTGTGCAAGGCAGAACAGCCCTGTCTGCATCTCAGACCTGGACAATTAGAACTCAGTGACTTTGAATTTCTGTAGGGTACAGACACAGAAAGAAATATCTTTTCATTTATAAAAGGACCAGGGGGAGATGACAATTCTGACAAGACTAGGGAGCAAAAGTGAAGACTGGAAGGAACAGAAGAGATTAAGTAAGCTTTGGTAGCTACAAAGTCCTGATGAAGGTCAAAGCAAAAAAAGCTGTGAGACAAATAATTTCTCCATCTTGCTGAATATTGAATCTCTTCTTAGGGAAGCGAGAACTGAAGGAAGAGCCTTATTTCTTATTTTTTATTCCTCTAAAGATCTGTTCACTTTTAAACCTTATTGTTCTGCTAAAAATGATGTGATAAATTATTCAGAGACTCTTAGCTGTGGGTATTTCCTTTATTTTATGGTTTTCTATGCCAATAATTCTTTCATTGAGACTCTGACAAAAAAAAAAAAAAAAAAAAAAACAACACCCAACCAATCAGTAAATGTACATACTTGATGTTACAAGTTGGACAGTGTGAAACAGTAACATTCTTATTTGCCTAAATAAGAAATAATTTAATGACATATATGTGTATTTACTGTTGAATAATGGCAGTTTGAGTAACTAGGACCAGATCTGGGGTATAGTTACACTTGGTAATTTCTTTTGGGAAAGATTAAGAGAGAGAGGTTCTGTACTTGAGGTCTGCTTTTAAATGTAATGATATGATTTGTCTGTATTTCTATGATGGCTCAAGAACAGCAAATTGCAATTCACACATATAGTTTACTTTTATAAAATATCGTACATAACAAACACCTGTTTTGGATTTTTCTTTACTGGTATTTATTTTATCATATCCTATCATATCACATCATATCATACCGTATCATATCAGCATTTTTATGATTTCTTTGTAATGCAAGTAATTTGAGGTTGGAGATGCGGCCGGAAAAATGCTTATTTGCTAAGGCATGTTACTGTATTTCAAATATCTTTTAGTTATATGGATGTGTTGGGTTTTTTTGTTTGTTTGTTTTTTAAAATGTTACTTACATAGAATATTAGACACCTGTGATCAGCTCTGTCTGTTAGTATAACACCTCTAACTGACACAACTTCACATCTTTTTATAAAAGTCAAAAGGCGGAGACGGAACCCAGTCATCTCTGTTTCCTTATCATAAAAGTGGATGTCCCTGCAGTGTTTGCCTTTTCATAGCTGATGATTTTAGGATAAGATTGTCTTCAAAACTATTATCAGTTTAAAGGAGAAAATTAAAAATTGTATTTTAGTGTCAGCTGAAACTACGTTATCCATCATCTGGTGGATTGGTAAGAGTTATCATACAAAGACTAGGGTGGGAACTGATTTAATTGCAGCTGTTTCTATCTCTGATTCACAAGAACTGCAAATCATGGAATCACAGAACAAGACAGGCTGAAACGGACCTCAGGAGATCTTCAGTCCAACCTTCTGCTCAAAGCAAGGTCAGCTCTGAAGTCAGACTAGGTAGCTCAAGGCTTTGTCCAGTGGGGTCTCAAAAACCTCCAGGACTGCACAACCTCTCAGGGCAGCCTGTTTGTGATGGGTTGACCCCAACTGGCAGGTAAGCTCCCACCCAGTCCTCATTCACTCCCCAACAGTGGGATGGGGAAGAGAATTGGAAGGGCAAAATTGAGGAAAAACTCGTGGGTTGAGATAAAGACAGTTTAATAAGTGAAGGAAAAAAAAAAAGAAGTGACAAAAGCAAATCACACACCACCAGCAGACCGATACCCAGCCAGTCTCCAAGCAACAGCTACTTTGGAAAAACCACCATCCCTTTATTGCTGCAAGGGACCCTTCCTTCCCAGGTACAGGACTTTGTCACTGCTGAATTGCACAAGGTTCCTGTTAGCCCCTTCCTTCAGCTTGGTGACAGACCTCCTTGATTGGAGCACAGCATCTACAGGCAAGAATATTGCCTCTGCCTGCCTCAGCCACAGGGGGAGATAGCATGACCTTGATGGGAGCATTTTCCATCCGGAGCTGTGAATTGAGGCATCTGCTGTGCCAGGAGCAGTTCCCAGTTTGGGCTGGGAACCATGCCTTGTGGCATCACCACCAAGGTTGAGCAGTCCTGTAGTCTTCAGCAGCATTTACAACCAGGACTCCTTGCCAGGGCCTGCCATAGTATCCTAATCATACTTGCTCACTGTCTCCAGGGCTCCTGGTCTCTGGCTGCAGACAGAGCAAATGGTACCACCATAAACATTCTTCTGTGATAACAAAACCCCATTGACAACATGAGTAAAAGAAAAGGTCGACAGTATCAGAGGAAAGAAGAAATGTGATAAACCCTTAATGCCTCAATGAACTCTGTATTCACAGCAGCAAAAAGTTAGTAAGATAGAAACAGCCATCTGAGAAAAATGACTGTACAAAGAGTTCATCTCCAAATCAGTCATCGAATTGAAGACCTGGTCAGCCATATATGGAGAAGACAGGGATTTGCAGAGTTAGTTAGCATATTTTTTAACCTTGCTGCTGCCATTAAATGAAAAACAAGGGTTAAGGAAGTAGAGAATGGCTTTTTCAAGGATTCCAGCCTTGAAGATATAACTCAAATTATGTCTTAGGTGGAACCTGTCTATTTCTATGTAGAGACATCAAAATGTCGTTGTTGAGCTTTTCTAATTTCTTAGACTGTCCCTATCTAATTTGCTCTAATACTATCAATACCCTGAAAAGAATGACTTTGAATTCTGATTCAGGAGCCTTTTTTTTCTGGGATGGTAGCTTGAGTCCAAATAAAATAACATGTTATATGCAGGGTTAGAAGAGTGCAGAAGGATGATTTCTGTAAAATACAGGTGATGGTTAGATGTTTAGGTTAGCAAAGGGGAGCATATGCAAGATTGAAACCACAGCTGTCTAAAGATCTTTGTGCATCTTAACTTGAATGATTAGGGCTTTACTTAATAAGTAGACACACGGGATATGGGTAATGTGTTATGGAATGAATTCCAGAGCAAAACACAGTTGCCTAATACCCTAGCTTCTCCAAAACCTGTATTTGTGAGATGATTTGGGAGATCAATTGTAGTTGTTTAGAACAATATACAGTGTTATTAATTGATGAATGGCTGATTTATACTTTTAAAGGTTATAAGCAAACAATGACAACATTTTTTCTTTAACAACAGTTTTAGGAAGATTAAAAATGGTATCAAAATACAGACGTGAAGTCCTTACGACCTTGTCTAAATTATTTCATGTTGACATTTAATTATCTTACTCTTTAAATATGTATACCTCCACAGAATATAGAATTTGTGCAATCTCTTGCCACTTATGGTAGTAAATCATGCAAATTAAAGTTCTGAACACAAAACTTAATATTTATTATGTTTTGCACAAAATGTGAGTCCTTAATATTATGCTTAGCTGGCAGTATGTCGGTTTAAAATGTTTCCATATGCAGTTTTTGAAAGGTTAACTTCTGTTGTACAAGATGAGCAGAATTGATGAAACAATTGAGATCAGACATTGTTACTATGCAGTTTTATCGATTGTACTTCTTGGAATGGAGAACACAGTTTAAATTAATAGCTGTATTATTTGACAAATAGCATGGCAACAAATATTAAATGGATCTAACTGGTTCACCTAGGAAGGGATAAAATGAAGAAAAAAAACCTTGTTGATGGTATAGATCAATACTCAAAACATGCTGTTTATGGAAAGAGATTTTCTATTTCATCTGTGAATATGATCTTGAAACAAACTTACAAATTAATTTTGAGGAATAATAACTGTTCTTTTGTATTATCTCTAATTATTATTGTAAATATCTGGTTATTAAGTATTTGATTCATTGAATATATTTTGTAGTGGATTTGTACAGAATCTAAGTGCAAAATGCTAAACTGTGGAGTTTGTGGATGCATAGATTAATTTTTCTTTTTAAGTTTAATTTCTGTCTTTAATATGATAAGGTTATAAAGAAAAATAATATAAAATATTCAATACAGGCAGCTAAAAATTTCCTAAGGTTCTTAGGAAAAAATTCCACCGATTTTAAAGATGGAATGATGGACAACATGTATTTTTAAGATGAAACCATTTTAGTTTAACATTACCTAGCAAGATGGTTTTTAAATCATCAATATTTTAGGTTTGATTTTTCAAAAGGAGGAAGCACTCGATTTTTTATGCAAATAATTTGAAAAATAGTCTGTATTGGGTTTACATGGCAAGGTTTTGGTAGCAGGGGCCTGCAGGGGTGGCCTCTGTGAGAAGAGATCAGGAGCTGCCCCATGCCAGACACAACCAGTTCCAACTGGCTCTGAAAGGAACCCACCACTGGCCAAAGTTGAGCCCATCAATGGTGCTGGTGGCACCTCTGTGAAAACACATTTAGGATACAGTAAAAACGCTGAGCAGCAGCCTGTGATAGGGAGGAGTGAGGAAAAAATGTGAGAAAAAGACCTGCAGACACCAAGGCCAGAGAAGAAGGAGGGAAGGAGGTGCTCCAGGCGCTGAAGCAGAGTTTTCCCTGTGGCCTGTGGAGAAGACCACAGTGAAGCAGGTTATCTACCTGCAACCCATGGAGGACCATGGTGGAACAGATATCCATACTGCAGACCATGGGTGACCCCACGGCAGAGCAATTGGACATGCCCTAAACGAAGCTGCAGCCTGTGGAGAGTCCACGCAAGGCTCCTAGCAGGAGTTGCAAGCCATGGGGGACCCACGCTGGAACAATCTGTTCCCGAAAGACTTGTCCCATGGAAAGGACCCATTCTGAAGCAGTTCTTGAAGAACTGTAGCCTGTGGGAAAGACCCACACTGGAACAGTTCATGGAGGACTGTATCCTATGGGAGGGACCCCACGCTGGAGCAGGGGAACAGCGTGAGGAGGAAGGAGCAGTAGGGAGGAGCTGTTATGGACTCACCCATAACCTGCCATTCGCCATCTCCCTGTGCCTCTGGTGCGGAGGGAGGAGGTAGAGGAGTCGGGAGTGAAGGGGTGAAGTTGAGCCTAGGAAGAAGGGTGAGGGGGAAATAAGATGGTTTTAATTTCATCTTTGTTTCTCACTATCCTACTTTATTTGTAATTAGTGATAAATTAAATTAATTTTCCCCAAGTTGAGTCTGTTTTTCTTGTGAAAGTAATTTAACTCAACTCATGAGCCCGTCGATCGTATTTTCTCCCCCTGTCCTGTAGAGGAGGGAGGGTGAGAACAGTTGGGTGGGCATCTGGAAGCCAGCCAAGGTCATCCCACCACAATGTCAGACGTGAATGGATGTGTTCCTCGCACTTTATAGGCAAAAAGTCATTTTTATGATAGCAACTTGAATGAGATTGGCTTTCTTTGTATTTTTAACATAGAGGGACAATGTCCACTCTCTCCTTTTCCTCAGACAAAAGACATGAAAGGGGTATTTCTTCCTCCTAATTACAAAACGAGATATTTGATGATGTGTTTCTTATATGAACAAAACTACTTATCCTGCTGTAGTTATAAAGCCTTTGTAATTTCACAGTATCACTGAGAAATCTGTGTAAAGTCTAATTTTTATGGATACAAACTTTTGGTATGGGAATAGAATCATAGAATCATGTAGGGTGGAAAAGGCCTTTAAGATCATCGAGTCCAACCGCAAACCTAAAACTGGCAAGTCCACCACTAAACCATAGTTACAATGTGAATGACGTGCTTCCTAACTTTAACTAAAAAACACCAGTTAAGGCCGTGAGACTAAATTGCTGCTCCCTAAATCTATTTTCTTACTTGCATAAGGAATCAAAGTTCACTCATTCCTTTTTTAAGATCTAGAAAAATCAAATTAACAAAAATTTCAAAACAAAAATTCTCTGTTTCTGTACATCTCTAAGGAAGATGTTATAACACGCTTGTACTCACTTCCAGATTTATTATCAAGATAGTATCTTTTTCTTCCTTTCTCTATAGATTAAGCAACTGTTTGAAACAGACTACCAAACTACATATGCTGTGATCTGTCTTGGTATGCAATTGTACGACAAAGATTTCAAAGTGATTGAAGTATTGGGTGTATTAACTGGGGGGGGAAAAAACACTGTAAATTCATGGAAGTAATGAAGTACATACTTGATTCCCAAGAAAGGGAACTGCAAATACCAGAGTTTTCAAACTTGCAGCATCATAAGGTTCTGTTTCTTTATGATTCAGGGAAAAATATTACCAACTATTTTTCATCTATAGTTAGGAACAGAATTTTTTTTAGAAAGATCACTGTATACATCAGACCCCTTTGCTTCTAGTGTCTGCTGTGTTTTAATGGATTACCACTACTTACATGTAAACCCTTTGCATGAGAAGCTGTTGGATCAGATCACTTCTTAGTAACACATATTTTATATGGTATATGAATCACATATATTACATTTTTTAATGAAAGCAAAATTTCAGTTACAGTTTTGGCAACTGAAATATTAAACCCTTTTCTCTTTTGCTAAGAAAAATAATATAAAATATTCAATACAGGCAGCTAAAAAGATTGTTTATACTGTATTTTATTTTTCCCAGAAATATTTGGATCATTTTAAAGTTTATTCATTTTTATTTGTTCCAACTGTTCACTATTTGCTGGAATGTAGATGTACTAGATCTGGCTATTAACTTTCCTCATAGCAGCCCGTGCAGTACTGTGCTTTGCACTTGTGGCTAGAACAGGGTTGATAACGCACCAATGTTTTGGCTGTTGCTGAGCAGTGCTTGCTTAGGATCAAGGCTGTCCCTCCAACCTCCCGCACAAAGGCTGATAGGCTGGGGTGGGCAAGAGGTTTGAATAGGACACAACCAGGACAACTGACACAAACTGATCAAAGGGATATTCCACACCGTAGGATGTTGTGCTCAGCAATAAAAGCTAAGAGAACTGGGCGGGGGGGGGCGCATTTGTTGTTAAGGTGTTTGTCTTCTGAAGCAACTTCTATGTGTACTGAGGCCCTGCTTTTTAGGAAGTGGCTGGACATCGCCTGCTGGTGGGAAGTAGAAAATGCATCTCCATTTATGGGTTGGGGTTTTTTTGGGTTGGGTTTTTTTTTTGCTTTGCTTCCACATGCGGCCTTTGTTTTTTCATTAAACTTTCTTTATCTTGACCCATAAGGTTTCTCATCTTGTTTTCTTCCCCTGTCCTGCTGAGGTGGGGGAGTGAGAGAGCGGCTTGGTGGGCACCTGGCAGCCAGACAAGGTTAACCCACCACAGTAGAACACTTTCAACAAGAGACAGCCTTATTACTCTAAGCTCCAAACAAACTTACCACAAATTATTAACTAGAACAGTATCTACAAGTACAGTTCTGAAATAAAATTTAAGAAGTGGTTGAGAAAAATAAATGGAATGAGATTAGGTGACAAATGCTGCAGCGCATTAACATACTTAAATATTTTGGTTCAAAGAAGTAATGTGGCTTTAAGGCAGATTCCCTCATCATTCCCCCTTGAATTGGTATTGCTTTAGTTCAGAGTGATTTTGTGCATGCTTAATTCCTTCTGAAGGAAACTATGTGGGAGGCTCTGCTTCAGATATTCATGATCCTTGCTCCAAGCCCTGAGGGAGTGGGCGGGGCTGGACCAATTCCAGTTTTTGGCATGGCCTCATACCGCATGTGGATTAAGGGCCATAGGAGCAGGCAGAATCTAGTCTTTTGTGTTTGTGCATGGGCCTCAGCACCTGCTGCTGTAGTGTACTTACTGACTTCTGTTGTGCTGGCTTACTGGTGCGAATATGGCCAAATATAAAAAGAGATGCAAACTGCTTCCGTGTCACCGTGTCAACAGTGATCACAGTAGGAAAAGATCTGTCTACCAACTATGTGAATGCATGCGATCTGCCAGAGGTGTTTCAAGGAGGCACCACAGTACAGAGGAGGAATTTTATTAATTTGCCCAGATGATGTGGGAGAAATTTGAATAGTAAACTCTTATACTAATTGCCATGTGTTTCATTCCTGGTTTTGTGTCACACATCTCTTGGATTGAATTTTTATTATATTTTTTACTCTTCATCAGAACAAAACTCAAGAGAAGACATAATTATGGTATTATTGCTAAACACTTTGATACTTCACTTAGCACTGTTCATCCAATGGAGAATTATCTTTGTTTCAATGCAAACCTCTGGGGCAGGTTACTGTGATGGTAAAGCAGTACTGGCTGGTCGATATTCTCTTTTAGCAGCTTTTTAAAACGCAGTATGTTTTGTCAGAATTACCACTTGGGATACAGTTGGTTTTATACTATTTTTTTCCCTAATTACTTTTCTGGTGAAATGCTCATTTCAATTCCTTAGAAAACCCACTAAAGTGTAGAGCGAAAAACAAATAAAGAGGGAGTTTTATAGATGTGTTCATTTCTTCTAGCAAATTATGCTGATGTTTAACAATAGCAAGGAAAAAAATTACTAGATTACAAACTAGCATGGATCAACACTCAGCACTCTGTACTTCCCTCACCAAATTGTTTCCAGTCTCAAAAATATTTAATTCAGAATTCCTGACAATAAGAAGCTGAAGGTCAAAGACCAGATTTAAAAACGAGTCTGTCATTTGCATGTGACTGGTGACGTAACTTTAACTGTACTAGTATGCTTCAAATTTTTCAGTTAAGTTTAATATCTTATCTCCTAATTTCTAACTTCTTGAATGGGTCTGTAAATTGTAGTGATGAAATTTTCAAAGATTGTATAAAAATTTTGAATTACCTATTTTATAGCAATGATAAAACCAGAAAAACTATAGGTTTGGCTGATGTGTGTGTATAATCAGGTATTCTATATTGTATTTTTTCTTAATTAGGACAAGATTTTGATTTCACTTCAGGGTACATATTTAGTATTGGCCTGTAGCTTTCATAAAAAAGGTTTAACAGCATGAATATCTTAATGTGATAGTATATTAAGGGATATATTCTAATAACAAAATAATAGAAGGTCACGTTGGAGGAGATCTCTTCAGTCATTCAACCTTAGTGATGAGACCAAACTGATGAAACCTGCAGTTTTTCATGGAAATGTAAAAAGTATTACCTATACTGGTTAGAATATTTCCTTCTTTTTATACTGAATTTCTCACTGTTGCCTTTTATTTAAAAGTCACTGGAGGCTATTCGTGGCAGACTGGATATCTTGAAATGCATATGGGAGATAAACACCTATTTGACTATCATCCTTGCAATTATAGATGTTTACAAAATGCAATGTTTCCACTCAAGCTTTTCATTAAGTGGTAAATTGCATATTTATAATGAGAGAGTTTTTGCAGTTCAGGGAAAAAAAAAAAAAAATCATCTTTTCTTTCTTATGAAATTTATGAAGTCAGTATTGTTTTTTTTTCCCCCCCTTCTTCATTTTTCTATACATAGCTTTTCAAAGATTAGAATGGTCAAATGAAAAATTAAGGGAAAAAAGAAAATTTTAACTTCTCGACTTTATTGCACCACCTCTCCCCCTTTTTTGCTAGGCAATTGGGGAAGCTTGCTTTTAAATGCCAGTTACCTTTTTTATTTTGGCAGAGTAGCCCCGTATCCCATTTCTGACATTGATTAAAAATGGATATGTATGGAAGACTTACTAAGAGCAGAGCAAAAATAGTTTCCCAAAGCACTATCATGGCTTAGCAATTTATGGCTTAGAAAGTTCCAGAATGAGAGTGGTGTTTTTCAACTCTAATACTTCTCACTGAATATTTCTTATGTGAATTTTTTCATTTTTTGAACACGTGTAAACATTTAACATTCACTACGGCCTGCCATGAAAAATTACAAATTTAGCTGTACATTGGGTGAAGTATTTGTGTTATTTGCTTTAAATCTACATCTGAAATTTCATGATATTGGAATAGAAAATGAATTCAGTTTCCTCTTCGTTCACTCCATCCATATGTCAATTCAGTTTGGTTTTTTCCACTCTGACTGAAGTATCATATATACCAGCAATTCCTTACCATCAATTGCTTATTATTATTTCTCTGACTTTCCAGTTGCAAACTTATATAATTGGAGTCAGGGGGCATGGACACAATAGTAAACAGAAATACACTATTGAACATGTTAATGTATGACTGGAATAATTATATTTTCTGTTATGCTTAATATAATTTTCCTAATAACTCTTAATCTTCTGTTTACTTTTTTACTGTTATTGCACAATATTTTTTTTAAAATAAAAAGCTGGTATTTTTAAATAAGGGTACCTTTTATAATTGTAAGATCTCATTTTTAGTGATAATAGTAAATTCAGAGCTGCACCTCTATCAGTAGAATCAGAACTGTTTTGATTTTCATTACTTTATATTTTTTCTCTTTTCATCACTAAGTATTGAAGGCCTTCACTAATTTTAGTCCCCTAGTATCTTTGTTTCTGTTTGTACTTACCTAGCTTCCTAAATCTTTTTTTTTTTTTTTTTTTTTTTTTTTGTGTGTGGCAAAAGCCAAGCATGGTTCCCTTTGGGTGACTACCGATATGATCTTCCTACAGCATGGAAACTGTTCATTTATTCCTCTCTTCTTGTCCCTTTTCCTAATTCTCCTTTTTTCCTAATTTAATAATTAGGTATTCCAGCATGTGAGGGCCTTTTCTATTTCAAAGGCAGCTAAGTTTCTGTAAGAATCATTGTGGAAGGCCTTTGCTAAATACCTTTTGAAGGCCTGCCTAGACCTCTGACCCAGCAGTCAGTTTATTGACTCACCAGAAAACTGAAAGAGATTTGAAAGACCTGTTTTCTTTCACAAAAATTGTTTTGATTCTTCTTCAGTATATCATATTTGTCCATGTGTCATCTTATTTGTAATTAAGAATGTCAGTTTTTCTGTTACAGGTATTAGGTCTTTGGGTTTTTTTGATCCCTTCTTGAAGCATTTTAAAAATTGTTATTGTGCTAGCTGTTTTCTAGGCCTTCTGAATTCTTTAATGATTGGTATCTCTTCGCAGGGGTTTTGAACTACCCATTTTGTCTGTTTGTTTCATGACAATGTTCAATGTGAGAGAGTTCTTATGATGTAGTCCATACATAAAATATTGGCGCAGGATTATTTCCATGCTTCTCCTATGTGAATATAGAGGAAATTCAAGTAGCTCTCTCGTTTCCTTCATTTTTCATATTGATTGTGTAATGGTCAACAGACCATCAGGTTTCTTGCTGTTGATAGGGTGACCCGCCTAGTGGATGACGATGTGGTCTACCTGGACTTTAATAAAGCCTTTGACACTGTCTCCCACAGCATTCTCCTAGAGAAGCTGGCGGCTCGCAGCTTAGACGGGTACACTGTTCGCTGGGTAAAAAACAGGCTTGATGGCCAAGCCCAGAGAGTTGTGGTGAATGGAGTTAAATCCAGTTGGCGGCTGTGTTCCCCAGGGAACAGTTTTGGGGCCAGTCTTGTTCAGTATCTTTATCAATTATTTGGATGAGGGGATTGAGGGCTCCCTCAGTAAGTTTGCAGACAACACCAAGTTGGGCGGGAGTGTTGATCTGCTTGAGGGTAGGAAGGCTCTGCAGAGGGATCTGGACAGGCTGGATAAATGGGCCAAGGCCAACTGTATGAGGTTCAACAAGGCCAAGTGCCAGGTCCTGCACTTGGGTCACAACAACCCCATGCAACGCTACAGGCTTGGGGAAGAGTGGCTGGAAAGCTGCCCAGAGGAAAAGGACCTGGGGGTGTTGGTTGACAGCCGGCTGAACATGAGCCAGCAGTGTGCCCAGGTGGCCAAGAAGGCCAATGGCATCCTGGCCTGTATCAGAAATAGTGTGGCCAGCAGGAGTAGGGAGGTGATCGTGCCCCTGTACTCGGCACTGGTGAGGCCGCACCTCAAATATGGTGTTCTGTTTTGGGCCCCTCACTAGAAGAAGGACATGGAGGTGCTGGAGCATGTCCAGAGAAGGGAAACGAAGCTGGTGAAGGGCCTGGAGCACAAGTCTGATGAGGAGCAGCTGAAGGAACTGGGGCTGTTTAGCCTGGAGAAGAGGAGGCTGAGGGGAGACCTCATC
>NW_009203751.1:18903-50673 GCF_000690835.1 Fulmarus glacialis
GCCCAGGGAAGTGGTTGAGTCACCATCCCTGGAAGTATTTAAAAGACATGTAGATGTGGCTCTTGGGGACATGATTTAGTGGTGGACTTGGTGGTGTTGGGTTGACGGTTGGACTCGATGATCTTAGAGGTCTTTTCCAACCTCAATGATTCTATGATCCTGTGATTCTAATTCTGTTTTTTTCCCCCACTATTTTATTCATTCCTGAAATATGTTCTTTACATTATTGCTGTTGATAGAAGGTCAGGAATTTTCCTTTTTTTTTTTTTGTCTTCTTGTTAAGTTATCAGTTGGTAAAGGGGGACATATGTATCGAAGTGTGCTGACACTCAGTTCAAGTTTAATTCCTTTAAATTCAGCCTGTCAAATCTAACAGTTTCAGTGATTAATCTTTTCAGTTAGTTAGAAACTTTGGCCCTATGTGGAATATCTGTAAGCTTGTCTCAGTTGGCAAGGTACTTCTTACAGTTACTGAATAACTTCTGACTTGTGACTTCTTTGAAGTAGCAGACTTTCAAATTCACTTGTTGACAAATTCCTTTTTAAGAAAAATAAAATAAATAAAAAAAGCCAAGAGAGGCTAATTCAGGAATTCAGCCTTCATTTTTTGGCATCTTTTAACAGTCTTGGAAAAAGAGAGGAAGGGATTGTTCTTCAGCAGTGTCCCTCTTAAAAATGCATACTCATGGGCTTGAACTGTATTTTGTGATATATTTTACCAACTTTGGAAATTTCAGTTCTTTAAACAGCCAGCGGTAGATGCTTGGAATATCCTGCTGTGCTTTGTCTTACTGTGCTATGCATACCTCATTGCTTTCAGGACAGCTATCTTGGGTTATTACGTTCATTGAGGAGACCATGGGCTCAGTTCTCCCTGAACTGCCCTCTCACTTTCTAACCCTTTTAGACAAGTTTGTGTAGAAGACATGTCTCTGTCTTATAATGTTTCTTATTCCTTTTTTAAAATTTATTTATTTTTGGTTTATTTTTATGGAAAAAGTAATCTAATTGAAGTAGTCTGATTTTGATTCAACACTTGCCTTTTGTGCTCATTTGAGTTCCTGTTAGAATCACTGAGTCCATGAAATTCTGGTTATACTGTTAGTTACAGAGATTGTCTTTTCATTACACTACCATTTTTATTTCCATGCTTTTCAGAGGATATATTTCTTCACTGAGTCTTCATTTAAAAACAAACAAACAAACAAAAAACAACAAAAAACATCCCAAGGCTTAAGAATTGCATAAAAAAATTAAGTCTTGTGCCAAAGGAGATAACAGAAATAACAGCTTTTATTTTGTTATTAGATAAAGTCATTTTTTCAAGAGATTGCTTAAAAACAACCCTTGTCGTTTGTGTACATTGGAGCCAGATAGTCCCCAAATGGCATAAATATTGATTTATAGAGCTGAACACCTCTTGTCTGACCCCGTCACTTCCTGTATGCTTTGTTTTTCTCAATTTAGGGGTATTGACCTCTCTGTCTTTCTCTGTTTCAGAAAATTTGTGAGGAAGAAAAATAATAATTGATGTAAGATAACCAAAGTTATTTTTCTATCTGAAGTTAAAATTCTTTTTTTTTTTTTCTTTTTTCTTTTTTTAAGATGCTTTGACCAGAATTTTATTTAATACTTGATGATGATAAAGGTGGTTCCTTAAAAGACAATGCTGTAACCTACATCTGCCCTTCTTAATGCAGGAACATTGTGGAACAAATTACTCTAATTTTTTTTTGTGAGTGAAACATATTGAATATCTCTAGTCTCTTTATTTAATTATAGTTGAAAAGTGGATATTTAAAGAAAACAATTTCAAGACATTCTTAATCTGTGTTGTCATATAACATAATTGCAAAGGAAAATAAATAATCTTCATCGTTATTTTTCCTTTTGTCTATAGTCAGAAAGATCAATCAAGAAGTCATTTAGCAGGAACCCTTAGATACCAAAATAAGTACTGGTTTATCCAGTTTGTAATTGGGATATTTGGGATGATTGCTTTATTGTATAGCTCTCAGCTTGTGTTACACACATTTTCTCACTCACTGATTCATTCCATTTTGCTTTCACTTTCCTTTTTGCATCTTTTTTCTGTGTTTCTTTCAGATAGTTGATAGTGTTTGGTTATTTACTTCAAGCCATGCATCTTACCAAGGAGATTTATTTTCATATTACCAAATGTGTAATACAGATGAGTGGCAACCATGTTGGAAGGAGATTTCATTTCTCTAGTACCTAATAGTGTACTGTATTTAATACACTATTTTATAACCTGCCTGAGCAAGGTTGTAGAAAACTTTCCGAAAGCTGCCTAGAAAATATTTTTCTGTCATTGTAGTGTTTGCAAGAGGTCTTTGTAACTCAGCAGGTGATTAGTCCATGGAGACTGCTTTTTTTGCCAATGTTGTATAGATATGTTGTGGCTGTAAGTATTTGGAATCCAGAATTCCTCTTCCGTTGTACTACTATAATTGTGGTATCAGTGTCAAAATGAGTTTTGTTGACCTCTACCCCAATACGTAGGAGGGGCGCACGCTCCCTAAGGGAAGGAGAGCCAAGAGCTGAGCATGGGACCAAGGCCGGGAGAGGCAGAGACCTTACCCAGTCCCACAGCACCTGAGGAAGCAAAGCAGAGTAGGTCTGGTAGTGGCATCCAGGGTCAGCTGAAAGTCCACATCATCAAGCAAGTCCATAGTGACTCTGATGCAGCTGAGGCTGGAGCTGAGGCAAGGCTCATGGGAGAATCTCAGCGTAAAAGCTCTCAAGGCAAGGAGGAGCAGCCCTTGCTTTTGGTTTCCAGCAGAGCTTTCTGGAAGAGCTTTATTTAAGGTCCTTTCTAAGAGGGGAGTAGGGGCAGGCCCTCAGCTACACTATCTCTAAATTGGCCCTGAGCCCAGGCAGCCAAATCTCAGGAAGGGGAGGATGCCCTTAGAGCCCTGATGTTCCCCACTTCTTATTATCAAATGACTATATCAGCATTAGAGCATGGCTAAGAGGCTACAAAGCAGTAGAACAGGGAGAGATTCAACCCAGTCTAGTCTAATTCACCAAAATACTAAGTTCCTTTGTCTTCACATTGATTAAATACGATCTGTTTTTTTAGTATTGTTTTGTGATTGTTGGTTGTTCTGATAAATTCATCAGTTAACAACTTCTATGTCCCGTTGAAGGTCAACACCGGTGACTGTTGACCTTCAAATGGAAACGAATGTAACAGACTCCTGTATAGTTGAGTGGAAATACCTTTTACCAAGTCTAATGGCCTAGAACTGATGAAGTTTAAATCAGTTACTCTACATTCACACTCTTGTGGTTTTATGATTACTAGGTGTAAAGGTATCTGCAGTTCTGAATTGTCTCAGACATTTACATCTCATCACATGACATACAGAAGCCACATACCATAATTGAAGAAGCTGCTTTTTCATGAGAATTACATTTACAGCTAACTAAGTGGAAGTGAATGCTTTTGGCAGTTCTGCATCCTTGGCTCCAGTGGTATAAGATGCATCAATTTACATGAAGAATATTGTTGATGAAATCTGAAAGGTCATGGTACTCACACATACATAATAGGCTGCCTCCTGAAAAATCAATCTGGCTGCAGTGATTAGGTGAAGAAAACTATTGATGCTTCTGTTTGTTTCAGAAACTGATGGTTGTGTTGAGAGTAAACTTTTTTTCCATTGGCCTTATTGAGACTTCTTAAATCTAATAAAGAAGTTGTCTTGTTTTTACATACAAGAATAATCTTTATGATTTAGAAAATATCAACTCCATAAATCCTAAGTTTTGAGGAAAATATGCTATGAAGAGAAAGAACATAAGGTCCTACAATTAAATAACTTGAGAAATAGCAAACCTAAGCTATTATCTAGTCTGGGGTAGATCCTCCTAAGACTGTTTCAGTGCTGTTCTTGCACACGTAGTAAATCACTGCAGATATGATTGAGGTGTTCAGTTCCTATCCGGCCTGAACAGTCTAACAGTTAAGCCGCTATGAAGACCGTGTGTATCTTATTTTTGTTCGTCTTTCATTGTATAGCTTTTCACACTGAAAGACATATAAGCAACATCCCACTCAAGCCCTTGGGCTTATTCCAACATAAGCTGGCAATTTTTTGTCTTCCAGTTTCATGGGTAAGAAGGCTGTTGATGCTTAATTCCAACACTGACAGTTTAATCCTACAGATTTGAAAACAACATTAACCTGAAACGTAATAAATAATTTGTAAAAAGGAGCAGTCAGTGTTTGGAATCGAGTTTTATTTCCATTCTCTATGCTTACTTAATTCAACTGGACTCTCTTTTTTCCTACTTTGAACTCTTCAGAAAGTAAGAGTTTAGATTCTTGATGGACATTGCATTCCAACTTGAAGATTAGTTTTTTGCCTTTAAAGATGTACTTTAAAGTTTTGGCAGTAAAGGATTGAGACTGGATTGAGGTACAAATTAATTTGTAGTGGTGATAATGGACTTTGGACTTCCAGTTTTAGATTTAGCGTTTGGACTATTAAGATCAACAGCTGGACTGTCGTCACCAGTAGAACAGAGGCATTTGTATAATTTTTTTAGCAATACTTGGAACATAAACTTAGTGTTACAGTTCAATTCATGTAGGCCTTTTTGTTATTTTCTACTGCATGAAGACACTTTCAGTGTTTTATTTCAGTTCTGTTCTGATGGTGGTGTATATAACAGTGGAATGCTTTTAAATTTGTTTGTCACAGCAAGATTTAGTTAGTGGATTATTTTTCATCTCACTGAGATTTTGTAAGTTTGCATAACTGTCCTGTCTTGGTTGTACTATTTACTAGTTATCCTGGTGTGTAAAAGAACATACGGCCAAGGTACCCCAACTTTCATACTTTGTCTTAAAAGAAATGGCTTCAAAACTTGTATCATATCAACAAACCTGAATCCACCAGTATGGCCTCTGACTGCAGTTACTAAAAAAACCAGAAATTATTTGGTTGTCCTATCAGCTTCTTCAAGAAAATAGGAAGGCTAACTGGGTCTTAGACTATGAACCTTTGTATGATAGGGACTGTACCTCCTCTTTTTATTTGGAAGATTTATGTATTTGAAAAATTGGTGTGGATTCATATGGATACAAATAATTACAACAAAACTATTACAGTCAGCTCTGCTAGATGAAGACTTGATCATATCAGGTCTTTGAATAAGGTCTAATGCACTAGACTTCTATCATAGCTGCTGCCTCTGTGCATCACTAGAGTTTGAGTGCTAAACCATATACAAAAAAGTCTGCACAAACAGATTTCTTGTTCCATAGTATGCTATTAAAAAATCAGTGTTCTGCAGCAAAGGACACAAGAATAAACATATTCTTTAGCACCGAGCACAGAGAAAAAAACCAACCTGAACACTGGTTTTGATGGTGAGATCATCAACAGTTCCATGATTCCCTTTATTTGAAATAAGGTATTGATTATTTGACAAGTTCTGTGGATACTCTGAAACTCTGCTGGAATTCTCAGTATTACTCTTTTTGTTGATACAAGCTGTAAGAATAGGCTGTAAGAAGGCTGTATTTTCTTATATATTTTTCATATGTCTCAACATGTATGCTGTCTCTGTTTCTTCTTTTTCTGAATAGGACTATTCATCCAATGCATTTGTGTTTTGTCCATTACAAAGATGTGTTCACATACCGAGGTAATAAAATCAATTGATGAAAAAAACCAACACATCTATAATAAAAAAAATGCAGTACTGAAGTATTTGAAAAGGAGTTTTAAAAATATTGGTGTTCAGTAGCATAAACTAAGACTTTCTTTATGTTCTCTAAATCATTGAATGTTTAAATACAGTACATTAATGGGTTTTCTTTAACCTGAAAAGGATATAAAAAAATAAAGAAATGATGTTAGGATCACTTGTAATTACAAAACTTCTATAAATGATCATACAAAGCTAGACACAGTAAAAATTAAGTTTGACTTATATGGGGCTTCTTGCTTTGAAGAATAGGAAAAAATTGAATTATGCTTTAAAATTACAAGACCTAAAAAAAACCTGTAAACCTGTTTGGCTTGAAAGCATATTCCAAACTGCAACTGGGCTGTTTTATGATAATGAAAGAGTTGTTAGCTGGTGTGTTGGAAATGTACATTGTATTTCAAATATACTTTTTTTGTTAGGATTATTCCTAAACAGAAGGTAAAAAACAACTAAATAGCTTTTCTGATCATGGGTGAGACATGGAAAGTACAAAACTTTGGGATTTTTTTTAAACCTAAAACACTTGATATGAATGACAGAGAAAGCAATCAATAAAATATAGCCCTGTTACATATTCCTAAGCAGTATATATAGTTTTTCTATAAATACATATTTAAATATAAATACAAACAAGTATGTTTCACAGTCACAGTGAATCACAGGAAAAGTGTGAATCATCCAATTCATGGCATGTTCCAGAACTCAGGTACACCGACGTGAATTCACTCTCTTACAGCTCCAAGCAGTAAATCAGCATAACAGTAGAACCATTCATCAAAAATGCTTGACAGGTACTATTTATGAACTCTGAAATACTGTGCAATCTCTTATTCTACGTGGTGTATCTTTACCTTAACACAAGAATTACTGCAAATTCTGATATTCAGTATCTGAAATAAAAAGTGTGCTCTGTACTAGTAAACTGTGGTTTTGGAGGGGTGAGGGTTGGCTGATAAAGTCCAGCTTGGATGTGTACGTAGGTTGGAGTATTTCATATCCATCTTTGAACTGTGGACAAAATTATAATGCTCTGTATTTTTCTTAAGCAGTGCTGCCGGGCTAAGGAATTTCTCTTGCACTAGAGTGTTTGTGTCGCAGAGACTCACAAAATCAAATTAGGCAGGTGATAGGAAAATAAACTTTATTTAAACCAAAATTGTTTAGCAGAAAAGTAACTAGAAATGAGGCTTATCAATTACCAAATTAACACTCCATCAACGTCAATAAAACACAGGTTCAGGATGGTGCACAAGGAATTAATACTACACGGCCGTCTCTAGGAACGAGGATCCAAAATGTGCACAACCACTTACCTGTAAGATGAAGGCTCTCAACCCCGAGGAGTCACCCTGGGCGGCGTCCCGACCCGAGGGGGGCGACTCCCACCGCAGACCCGCTGCTCCGCGGAGGACCGGCTCAACCCGCCCTCCGGCGGGGCTCCATTTACACCCTACTCGAATCTGACCTGTGGTCAACTCTGATTGGCTGAGGGCCTTATCCTCGCCACTTTTCACCCGAGGTGCGCAGGCGACCGAAGTGTGTACGTGACGCTCGGCACACGCCACCTAAGGTATGGACGTGACAGTCGGCGCGCGCCACCCTGAAGGCGCGAAAGTAAGGGCGCGAGAAGTGAGGACGCTGCGGCCCTTATGCCCTCGGTCTTCCATCAGGGCGGGTGCACCTGCCGCAATTTGTTCAGTTTGGCTCTAGAGACATGGGAGCTGTGTTTCATAAAATCAGCTAAACTGATGTTTAGAAATGTCACCCACGATATGGTGGCATTTTCTAATACATCCCAAGGTAAATATAACCTTTTACTCAAAATTTTTGTTGTTGAAATTATGTGGTCGTATAGCCTGTTTCTTATTTGGAGGCTTTGTGATTTAAATGATACTAAAAAAATCATTGGATTTTCAAGCAGATTTAGCTTTTTAGAGACATTTTATGCAGTAGTTACCCATGAATTATCTTTCATTATGCCAGATAATAACAGGTAATATGAAGTGTTTGAATATAAATATGTTGTAAACAGTCTCTAGAGAAAGAAAAATTGATTTATCAGTATTAGCGTCACGATGCTTTGTGTTAAGGTCATCAGCATCTGTGCGCTATGATTATACTTCATTTCAGACAAAAGATTTGTCTGTATTCCCTACTTAAAACATAAGAAACATCATTAAAATTATTCCCTTTCTAAAATAAAAGTGATCTTTCAGCATGCCCACTGAACAAGACTTTGGTAACACCATAGTTGTTGCTAGTGGTTTGGTTTTAGGGTAGTCTAGAGAATACAGAGAATAGAGAATACTCCAGTTTTATAAATGTAGCTGTTACCTAGCCACTGGGCCTTCTCAACAAGTAAAGAATACAGAGTAGTCTGCTGTCTTGCATGATCTGAAATAGCCACAAATTACTGATGCTGAGTGTCAAATTGAAGATTATCCAGCATCCTGCATATCTTTTAAAATCTCATTTACACAAGCAAAATACATTGTTTATTATTCATTCAAATTTTTTAAAATTTCCATTTTTCTACGTCTACTATGGTCTTCATTAAATTAACATATTCACATATTTTTGGGCCAATGGCTACCATAACATTGTGTCAGGCACTTTATCCAGACTTTAAACATATTTATATCTTTTTGCCTCTCAAGATCACTGATTTCCACTATTTATACATATGGTAGAAAGCATGTCATTAGCATGGTAGGAAATGGTTGAGGAGAAGTTGAATGGTTGATTAAATAATTCCCACTGAGGAGGGGAAAAATGGACCTTGTTAGTCTGGGCAAAGAGGAATTTTTGGTATGAGAAACATATATGGGAAATGGTGGGAAAGCATACATACCAACTTTTAGGAAACGGTGCTGTCTTTCTATGCATAACCTTCAGAAACCAAGAATGCCATAAGACTTCCATCTTTAAACTTTTTTACTTTTTCTGTGTATTGTGTCCTCTTACCCTTTTATCCTAGCCTGCTGCCAAACTAGGCATAATTCCCTTGATGAAACCAGCAAAAGTTGACAGGAAAATTATGCTGCTTTAGAATAGTCCTCAGGTAAATTGCTCGAGAGAGCTGTCAGAAGTGCCTTACTGGTTGCATAGCACACGCATTAGAGGTACTTTCTGGGTGATCTGAGGGAAGAATAATACAACATACTTTCTTTTTCAAGATTGGAAATACAATACTATCCTGCAAGGAGGCTTTAGATGTGCTCTGAAAATTGCTTATTGTGAATTCTTTCCACCACAGTGTACTTACTCAATGGCTTTTAGGAACATATCAAAATTATACAGTATTCTTTTTTTTTTTTTTTCGGTCCTTTGAGCCAAGTAGCATTTCTGTGTGGTTACTACGAAGATCTGTTGTTCACAAAAAAAACCCCAACCCACAAGCAAGCAACCACCCCCTCAAGGTTATTATATTGCTGTGAGGTGGGCAGCTCTCAATTTACAAATATAGTCAAATACAGGGGATCAGTAAGACAGGAAAGTTTAACTAGAAAGTATGAATAAAATATATTGTGCTAATACAATGTGCTAAAATGTATTTAGGACAACTGTATGACATCATTGCCTACACAAGTCAGTAAGATAATCTAGATGGGGAGGTTGCTTTTAACTTTTCCATATGTGTTAAATATGCAGCAGCTGCATGGAATTAGTAAATTGAACTAGATATATAAGATAACATATACTACAGAAGGACTGTACTTGCAGAAGAACTGTAATTACATTAAGTACATACTGGCAAAACTAATGGTTTTGTCAATGTGATAGCATCCAGTTCAAGATGTAGCATAAGATTGCATTAAAAAACAAGCAAACAAAAACTTATTGTTGTTTTAGGCTAAGGCGTTCATATCTCTTCTCCTCCGCCCCGCCCCCAGAAATTGTATTCCAGGGGCATTCAAAGGTCTTGTTTACAGATGTTTGGGAGTGGTCTTGTTCGAAGTACAAGTCTTGAATGGATTACAAAATTTCATAACTGAAAATTTGGGGATTTTGGACATGTCCATTATGCAGATCAGCTTCATAAGACCTATGCAGCAATCCCCTGATTTCGGGAAATGCAGAAGTTGTATTGCAGATGCTCTGCATCATTGGTCTGACCACATGGTAAATTTGGCATGAGAAAAATGTGTTGGCTTTCCTAAATGTACTCATACCATCTGTGCACGTCATACCCAATAGATCTGACTTCTTGGAAATGTTGATTCACTGTATTCATGTGCTAAATAAGACACACGTACATGCTGCTGAACACTAGAGCAGTATGACTGCCTGAGAAAGGTAAATAGTGATAAAAACAAATGTTTCTTATGTAGCTTTCCTACATATTCAAGGTGTGATGCAATGGATGATTTGAATTATTTCCCTAGCATGATTCTGTTACCTTAAATATGTGTAGCTCTTTGTTAATGGTGCCAAATCATGCTTCAAGGAACAGAGCTTGAGGAACAAACAAAATGCAGTTGATTTCATGACATGCCGGAGAAGTACTTACAATGATGTGGTGCATGGATGTTTGTTAAAGCGGTTTTGCATTTTTTTTTCTCCCTTTCTTTTCATGCTGTGCATTGAGCTTATGACTGTTCTATTCCTTCATTTTCTGTGCAGTCTTGCTTCTTGATACTATGGTTAGAACCTTAGTAATCCAATTATAGTTCATATAATCTACTGTTGTGGTTTAACCTGGGCAGGCAGCTCAGCCCCACACAGCCGCTCACTGACCCCCTGCCTGGTGGGATGGGGGAGAGAATCGGAAGCGTAAAAGGGAGAAAAATCAAGGATTGAGATAAAGACAGTTTAATAGATAAAGCAAAGCTGCACACACAAGCAAAGCAAAATAAGAAATTAATTCACTATTTTCCATCAGCAGGCAGGTGTTTAGAGCCATCTCCAGGAAAGCAGGGCTCCATCATGCATTACGGTTACTTGGGAAGACAAACACCATCACTCTGAACGTTCCCCCCTTCCTTCTTCTTCCCCCAGCTTTTACTGCCGAGCACGACATCATATGGTGTGGAATATCCCTTTGGTCAGTTGGGGTCAGCTGTCCCAGCTGTGTCCCTTCCCAGCCTCTTGCCCAACCCCAGCCTGCTCGCTGGCAGGGCAACATGAGAAACAGCAAAGGCCATGACGCTGTGCAGGCACTGATCAGCAATAGCTAAAACACTGGTGTGGTATCAACACTGTTTTGGTCACAAATCCAAAATACAGCGCTATATGAGCTGTTATGAAGAAAATTGACTCTATCCCAACCAAAACCAGTACATCTATGAAAGATTCTTTCAGGTTACATTTTATTCTTTTTTAAAGACAAGTTAAAGTAGTATTACCTTCCTCAAAACGAGACTTGTATGTTTAAAGCATCTACTTCAATAATTTATTTTACTTTTTTATGTTGATAGAATCTAGGCAATGAACAGAGAGAGTGGATGAAACTAAACAATGTGAACAGTGTACACTTACGTAATTATGTTTATGGAAAAACTATCATTATGCATTTCTAACTGGACATTTGCTTCTAATAGTACATTTTTGTCGGATATAGATTCACAGGCTTTAGAACAACAGCTTTTAGTTATTATCTGGAGGTGGACCAGGATTCCTGTGTTCATCTTTATTCAAAAATAAATGTTCCATCTGCCCTTTTTTTACATGACATATGGTGACAATAGCAAAGTAATAACACCTAGGAGAAAAAGTACCATCTCTCTGTGTAATTAAGGATGACTGTGTAGTAGTGTGGGTTTCTATCGTTCGTTACTATCGTTCCATTACAATATATTACAGGGACAAAAAATATATTTTATTGGTCCAAATTGATGATGTTTGTGGTAACATTATAGTAATGTTTTAGTAACATGAGAAGTTTTGTGGTCTGGAGAGGATTGCATTAGAAAATGGCTGGTATAATAATTCTAGCCAATTCAATGTTAACAAAGCCAAACTAAAGGAAAAAGAGACCAGTAACTTCATATGTTACAATTTAAATAGTAAAATACACATGAAACTTTATTTGATATATATATTTTTTTTTTTATCTATTTAAAGAATAATTCTATCACATGGTTCCTGGCTCACCCAAAAGCCCTTTTCTAGCATGCCAGAAATTCCATGCTCCTAATAAATAAAAATGCAGAGCATCTCAAACTTCAGTTTAAGTAAATTTTATGTTTAGAATCTGGCATAATGAAAGTTTAAAATATTGATGAAATAAGCTTGATACTGTAGAGGGGGGAAGGACCATAGATGAAATTCGTCTTGAATGTAAGTAAAAATTGCAGATTTTTTTTCTCTCTAAAATTTGTATTTTGAAAGTCTAACAAATCAACCTTAGAGTGGTAAAGATCAAATTTACAATACAAGTTAAAATGAGCTGCATGGTTAGTTCTTAGTTGGCTTCTTCTTAGCAATTCTTATGTGATAAAATTTGTCTTTTTTTTAATAATTATTGTCTCTAATTACTTGACCATATTTGAAGATTCACTTTTTCAAGATAATTCCTTCTTTGTCTGCTGTAGTTCAGTCTTAGCTGCAATGTCAGCATTTCATTAGTCACTTCTTAAGACCGTCTCTTCTGTTGGCAGGATTAACGACAGAAAAAGAGAATCACTGCCAATTACTGTTCCCTTGCGATATTTTAGATTGTTCTTTAAAATCTTTTTACTCTTTGCCTGTGTACCATCAACATAAAAAGATCATATAAAATACCAATAATTAGAGTTCAGCTTTGTTATTTCAGTTGCTACTTCATTATGTATCAACAGCGTTCAGAATACGTAATGGGATTTTTTCTTGCCAGTTGAGCTCTGGAAAGGCATTAAATTCCATCTCTTCCTGTTCTTTGAGGGACATGCCGTTGTTGGTGTTATTTTGAGCATAATGAACTTTGAACTTGTCCCTAGTTTATTTCAGTTTCTTTTGGAGTGATTGATGAATGTTGTGGAGTGGCAGTTTTATCAGAATAAGACAAAGAAAGAAAACAGCAAAAAAAGGATTTCATAATGAGGATATCTTGAACTTAGGAGGTGCATATGATGGTAGTACTAATTCCAGAATCTCATCCACACTTTAGATTATGTTACCATACCTCTGGAAGATGTTGCATATCTAAAGGCTTACCATCCAAAAGCTACCGATGATATTTTAATAGGAGCCAGGATAGCTCCTTAGCATAAACCCCTTTGCATATTTTTCTGTACAGGATTCATCATCTTGCCTGTGCTTTGAACATTGCATTTAAAAATACATACAAGATCAAAAATATTTTTTAACAAAATATGTTCTCAGCTTTACTGCAGGAATTGCAGGCCTTATTTAGATATTTCTGTGAGGCAAGAATTGCATGACAGCGTAAGTTAGTTTTCAGGCAACTCACTCTCTTTTTTTTGAAGTAAAAAATAACCACTTCTTTCAAATGTCTAATCACACTTTGTATCTCCTGTATATCATAGAACACAAGTTTTATCTTGAAGGAGTAAATCTAGTTGTCTGTGATGTAGGAGTAGTAGGCAGGGAGATGAACAGAGTGGTTTCACTTCCCGAAGGGCTCCATTTACTCAGAACTCCTGGTTTCCATTCAACCATCTATATACTCTGCACTACATGCTATTTAAAGAGGAGTTACTTAAAGCTTGAAGTTTTAAGGGCAAAAAGGAACAAACTGTACATGCAAAGCTGATAACTTATTATTAGTCTAATTATCTGTGTAATCCAAATATGCAGTTACTATCTCAGTTACAATAACACTAACATTTACAGGCCAAAATATCTAGGTAATAAAGTTTCAGTAGCAATATAGTTAAATTTGTTGTACCAAAATTACCTTAGTTTTCCACTCCTTTTCTCTGATGTTTTGTTCATCTTTCTGATGTCAGTCTAGTATCTAAGGTCGGTAGTAATCCTCACGAGGGATGGAATGAGGGTGAGCATTTACAGGAAGTTATCTGTGTCCCGAGTTCCTTGCATGGAGGAGTATATGATTGGTGGTGAACATTTCTTTCTTCTCAGACCTGAGTCTGTCTTGGGATTATTTCTTTGTGTTTTCAAACACCATCTCTTTATTCGATTTTTCTTCATTGGCTGCTACCTAAAGTCTGACTGTCTTCACCCCTTTGCTATTAGTTTAGCTTCTATGATAGCCTCCTCCAACCCCACTTAACATAAACGGGTAGTGTTTTTTATTCGTAAACTTTATAGATTTGTTAGACCTTTGCCATAAATAATATTTGCAGGCAATAGTCACTTGACTGCTAGACTTTATATCAAAGCTAAACTCAATTCTGGTCAAGACAAGACCTGAGATGCTGCAATGGCAAGTTAATAGAAATCCTGTGGCCTTCTACTAGTAATGGCAAATCACAACATGTAGTGGCATCACCACCACGCCGTCAGTATAAACTTGGAAATATATTCCATGTAGACACTCTTTACTGTGTGGATTTTTGCATTTGGGTTTAGTTCTGCTGTTTGGTTTGGGGTGGTTTATTTTTGGGTTTTTTTTTTCCCCCTGCTTTTTTGTTTGTTTGCTTGTTTCTTTTAATTTGAATGAGTGAGACTACTTAATGAAAGAAAAGTTTGTTGGAAGCTTAACTGCTGATCCTCTAGGAGGTAGGTAGAGCCAATCTACAGTATAATTTTCATTGTTATTTAGCTGAATGTTCCAAATAAAGTTGCATCAGGTTCATTGTCAATAGCTTAAGAGTATTTGGGAGAAAAAGACTAATAAAAATTTAATCTTTGAAAAAATGAAAGTGATGTATAACTCAATATAGCATGCCAGAGGGAAACGTCTGAGCATATACACACTCCTGTTTTTTAAAAGATGCAAGGCTTGATATTCTACAGCCTTACTTGATGACCATTTTTCCTTTTTAATTTTTCATTTAAGAGGAATGAGGGAAAGTGATGTCTCCAGAGGTATGTTGTGAAACTAAACATCTTCAGTGGAACAGTCTCCCCTTCTCATTTTTTGCTTTCCCAGCTCCTAACTAATAACAAAACAAAAAAAGATTTGTCTCTTCCCTTGCTCTAAAATGCTTTCTTCCAGACTGTAATAACATTTAGTTATATTAATATACATCTCCTAACACCTGTTGCTCAAAATCTTTCTGCCTAAGGAACTTGGGGAACTGAACAAAAAAATTTGCTACAGTGCTGCAAATATCTATGACTGAATGGCTTGGATTTTGTGAGTTCTTTTGAAGGTAGCTTGTTTAAACCCATATGTAACTGTTTATACCACATCCTGGCAGAGTCTGATCACATGATGACCTATAAAAGCCAGGAAGTGGTTCAGCTAATACCTGGAAGAGCAAGTGATTGGCTTGGGAGTAACAGGAAAGGCTCATTCAGTGACAAATAACTTATTTCCTAAGATATTTCCAAGACACTACTTGTAAAGGAATTTGCTAGGATTGAGGCTGAGGAAAAAAGTCAAAAGGACAAGTTTATTTTGAAAGTTCGATCTTATGAGTGCTCATCAATAAATGTGGAAAACAAACAAACAAAAATTTTTAGCAAGAAGCCTTGACTAGTAATTTTGGCTCTGTTCTTATGGCTTTGAATAGGTTTAAACCTTTGAACAATATTAACTGTTTTTTAACAGAGAAATACAGAAAAATTAAGAAAAGATGGTTGTAATCCCACAGTATATGTATTAGTAGGCTTAAAAATTATCTTTGAATTGCCTTTTTGCACTATTGAGTATTTCTGTAGTGGAGGGTTGTAGCAATTGCAATTTATTTTTCCAGTTTTTCTTTCTGACTCATTAAAATTCAAGAATTTTTTGATTCAGTAAACTGACAGTTCTTTATGTTCTCTGAACAGAGAGGATAATAATTCTTTTACCTTGAAAATCTAGGTGTTTGATGCATTGAACTCCTGTGGGTAGAAAAACTAAGGCAATACTGTGACTTAGGTCATATTTGACAGATTCTGACTGTTCAAATTTGCAGGTGTGGATGGCTATACCACCATAAATGTCTGTACTGCAGTCTTAAAAGCTACATTTGCTGTTGACTTTTGTTTTTTGTTTCTGTGAATCAGATGATTGTATAAGATTTTGTGTTGTTTCTTCATGTCATTCTCTGACAATTGTTGGCAACAGACCTGAAGAACTGTCAAACAAATGAATCATAATTGTTAGTTGTGTGATTTTTAACAGGAAAAAGGACTCATAATTTTACAATATTTGCATCAGTAAACTTGACAGCAGTGTAATGCTGTTGTCAGGGTATACTTCATGCCTGGTAAGCAGAATTTCTTATTTGGCATTTTACATCTGTGGAGACCTGTCCTTGTTTAGCAAAAGTCAGATGTAAAGTCAGGAGGATCTTAGCTTGAATTCAATCCCCATGTAGACATACTTGCTAAAACACAAGTAATACAGGCAACTGAACCAGTTTGGAGGTAAGCAGATCTACTCGGACACTTTATTTTAGGCAAAGAAGGTCGGTAGCATCAATTTCTTACACTCCTTTTTGCAAATTTGTGGATAGACAATCATGCCAAGTAAATAATTTTCCTGCTCCCTGATTTTTGTTGGTCTTTTTGACATATATGTTAATGATGTTGAAAATACCTCCTGGAGTTAAAAGAAATAATTATTGGAAGTAATTAGCGGTAGTTTGAAGAAAAGTTTCAGTGCCTTAAGAGCAGTAAACTGTATGATAATACGAGGTTTTTACTTACTGCTTCTACCAAACTGACAATCAATAAGTATGGAAGGTTTTGATGTACACTGTATTTTATGCCTTTTATACCTGCCCTGGAGAATTTTCAAGCATTGTGAGAGGAATGCACATAAGTTACATCAATAAATAGACTATTTGCAGTCCTTTTTTTACAGTACTCTAAAAATTCACTATTCTTTATTTGCTCCTGACCAAGTATGAAAGCAATGATAGTCCTCAACAGGAGGCATTAGTGGGAGATCACAACAGTATTTACCATAAATATCTGGCATCGGTATGACATCAATATGCATCAATATGACATAATTTTTTGTGTATAATTTTGAAAGACAGAACCATATTGCAGAGGTGTCTCCAAACTTCTGAAGTTATGTGAAGCGTAAAAGTGGAGAATTCCTAGTTGAGCTCTGTAATGGTACATTTCCTCTGCCTCCCCCACACAATGATCTTATTGAGGAAATTGCCCCTTAAAGCTGCTGCATGTTAAATATCATTCCTTGCCAATCATTAATGAGGTGGTCATTTAGAAAAGAAAGGCTAGATTAAGCCTTAACAACGTATAAGTCCTGCTTACCCATCTTTCTGTAAAAGTTAATGAATGGCCTAAAGGATCAACAGAGACTGTTTGCTCTACCTGAAGCACATCATTCATTCAGCACAACTTCTATCTTTCATAATACCTCAAATTCTGGTGATTTAATATCTGTATCTCATAAAATTGACTGCAAAGTCAAATTTAACTCTTCCCAAATTTGTATATGAATGCAGAGGGCTTAAGAGGTACACTTAGAAGATAAAATATTAGTTAATTGTTGTTCAGAATTTGATCTTAATCAGTAACAATTAATAGCCAACAGTAATTTATTAGACGAGTAGTGCTAAATAATTTGCAATGTTTCCTGTATCTACAGTAGCTCCAAGATATGATATCTGAATAAGGATTGAAAACAATTTCCACACCAATAATGCTTAGCTTTGAGATTATGTTTAGTCCTCTATGCTTTAGGGACGCTAATTTTGATTTACATTTACACAATCTGGCAACTGTAGCTGAGAAATCATTCAAAGGTAAGAAATTGCAAAGAAGAGATGACTATGAATGCAATAGGAATAAAAGTGAAAAGAAGATTCTTGGCTTGCTTTAGTGTTGATATACTATACTGTTAAGTAACTGCAATAAACTCAGCAGGTCTCTGCAAGGTAGTGATTTTTTAAGCATTAAACTTCTGGTTGTGTAGGTAATTTTAACCACTGCTACAGTCCCTTTTATGATGGGGAAATTTTTTAATCTCTGTGTTTCTTTTCTGAATGCTGCTATAAGAAATCAAAGAAAAATAGGGTAAAAGAACAGAGGATCTTTTGGTGTGAGTAACTGCCGTATGTATGTATATCTTTATGTTCTACCAAAGCAAATAAGGAACAAATCAGGAAAAGAAGAATTTTCATTTAAGAACTTTAATCATACTGGATTATCATCAGTAAAACTTTTACAGTCAGTTAAATTTCAGCATGCTGTATTTCAATAGAGGACTCAGATTTAGAGTTTCTATATCTTCAATGATTTTTTTGGCTTAAGTAATGAAAGTCTCCCCAAATAATCTTATAACAGGAATTAGCAGGGAGTCCACCACTAACTGAATAGAATAGGTTCTAAAGTTACTATATCTTGTTTTTCACCTCAGTTTTACTTAGCTAGCCTCCACTAATAGTTCTTCTAAGCAGAGAGGCATTTTTTTTTAATCTTGATTCTTAACTGAGTTTTATTTTAAAGACCTCACCTTATTTTCATCACTTTGATTTAAAAACAACCTTTAAATACTTAAAGTGAGTTATAAAAATAACTGAAGTATGGATAAAGCTGCAATTCTGTGGGTTTTAACTTACAAGAAATACACTGAATTCATTGGGATTCTGCATATTGATCATGCTGAGAATATCAAAACTTTGTAAAGTGGCAAAGATTGCAATTTAAACCAGAGGAAATGAAGCTGAAAAATTAAGCAAGCCTTTGGATTAACATCGGTAAATGAACTCTTAAAATTTATCCACATTTTAAACCTTTTTTTGTTTCATATAAACTATAAAGCATCGAAGCTGGAAATGAATCTAATCTTCTATGAATATTAAGGATATATTGTTCATATTGAAAAATATTCTACACCTAAGTACAGCTACTAAAATCAAAGGACAGGAAGAGAATATCAACTTGTATATAACAATAATTTTTAAAAAAGCAGTGAGGATAGTGGCATCATCTTCCCGTGGTATTTAATTTGGATGCAGTTCAGAGACTCTTCAGACATTTTCAGGTGCCATTCAGAGCAGTTGTACAACAAATTGTTGAACAAATTAGAAGAGTTAAATATAACATTGTTAGAGTTGCGAGAGCCTGAAGAATACTGCCCTACTAACAGATGGCTCAGTCAGTTTGGTCAGAAACAAGATTTTTGTTGATTGCTAAGTAGCAGCAGGGCTACTGCTGATTAGTTAACGTGGCCATTCGGCTAGAAGGTAAATGGTTCTGTGCTGCTCTACCATTTCACCACCACCGTTTGTCTATCCTAGGTGTATAAACTTCTCCCTAGATCCTGGTACTTTTGCATCACCTGAACAAACTGCTGAGATTTTTAATTTATTCACTGCACATTCATTTGTCACCATAGTATTATCTTTCTTTTTTTGTTTGCTTTGCCAGGTAATGACAGTAAGGCTACATGTATCTACACTTTGTTCCAATAACTTTTGAACCTGTTAGTCAATAACAGTCAAATGATTAAATCAAATGATAAATGCTTCCCAAAAACTGAGTTCCTACAGGCTTTGTGAAAATCTTCCTGCCTGCAAGAGGAAAAAGACCCAAATTAGTTTTTCTTCCTGCTCCTCAATGGGAGTGGGTAAAGAAAACAGACAAAATTTGACTGGTATTTGTTATCTGTGGCAGCAACTGACCATCCAGTCAGTATTGCACATAAATTCTGGATTAGTCACAGTATGTACTGTTTGTTATCCAGTATGTGTCCTATGGAAGATAAGAGAAGTTAAAGAGCAAATCATACATAGGACAGCAGACTAATTCTACTATTCATAGAAATGTGTTTCATCTCCAAAATAGCTGTGTAAAAATAATTAATTAGTATAACCATCACTTGGGACCTTGACTAATGCAACCTAGTTTTATCTCCACATTTTTTTCATTATAAAGTTTCCAATTAATGATAAATAGTTTATTTATATGGAGCAGGTTTCTGTGCATTTGAAAGGGAGGGACTGTAGGGGATGAAAGGTAAAAACTATCATAGTTTGGTTTACTGTATGACAATTTGTGGAACTGAAGGTGGAAACTAAGTGGATTACATGAGAATTACATCCATAGCATTTATTTTGCTGTAGACGTCGTGGTTGAGGGGGGAGACATGAGTCCCATGCTCCAAACACCTCGTAATGCTTGTAAGAAGAAAGAAATGTTTGATTCCAATACAATACTCAGTAGTGCTTTGTTCTCCATCTCCCGCTCTTGGGTGAAGATTATTTCAGGAGTCAGCTGTAAAAAACAGCTCTTACAGTGCCAAAAGTTCTTTTTAATCTCAGTCAATTAGGTTTTAGATGTGGGTAGAATAAAGAAATAAATGTAATGTACTAAGATTCTGTTGGCAACAGATAGTAGCAGAGTATGAACAGTTCCTTTATTTTGTTGGTTACCATGGAAACAATCAAGTATGAGATGTTGCTGACAAAGCTGCAGACTGCAGCAGCAATCATTAACTTTAGAAGGGCTGTGCTTTGTGCTTGCTATATCTGAAAAGTAACAGTGGGCATTTTTTCTTGCATTTGGTTGTCTGTTCTTTTCAATGGGGTAAGTGCATATATGTTTACACGTGGTCAGGTTTACTTGGCAGAAGCTCAATGGAATGTAATGGTGTAATACTTCTTATGAGAGAAGAAATGAAAATGACGTTTCTTCATGGTTCTCATGACTGATGAGATTTGTAAAATGAGAGGGAGTCCAATTACTAAACAGTGTTTCAGGCAAAAAGATCACTGAGTTTCTCAGTCACTGCTGACTGCTAATCAATTTGTTGAGTGATGATTAAAATGTTTTGCTTTGACCTAAAATGACTTAGCAGTTTGAGTCCTAGCTAAATGACTTTTTCTGATAAGGAACCACATTCCTCTTCTCTATATAAGCTCTCAGTTCCCTGTTTTAAGAAGAAAAATTGTGAGTCGCTCTTTCAGAGTTTTATAATTCCCTCCATTTTCACCTTACTCAAAACAGGAATTTGTCATCTTTATAATACTTAAATCATTTTTTGTTCATGAAGGTAAGAAAAGAGGATGAAGTATGTCAGAGATGAAGAAGATGCTGATGTTTTAGGAATATTTTTTTAAGATCTTCCTCCTTAACATTTTCACATACTCATATTCTGTTTTATAAAGGATTGTGGGGACAAGGGTGCAAAAAAGTACATATGTGTGTGCAGGTGACTTCATGTTCTATTCTAGATAGGAAAATCATCTTTCTTAGATAAGTTAAAAAGATAAAACATACTAAATTGTAATAAAAAGCTTTTGGAATTGTTTTCTGTAAGAAAGATTCCATGCAAGAGTGCCAGCATATTTCTATGTTTCCATCTGCGTTGCTTAGATATTATTAGAAAATATATGATTGTATAGTGATTGTATTATTATATTACCAATAAAGCACAGCAACTTCCAGAAAAAAAGAAAATGCTAATAGAGTGGTATCCCATGTGCAGGTAGTCCAGATTTCAGTGCAGCTCTTCAGATGCATACAGGTGATGCATGGGTACGATCCAGTTAAAATTCTGTAGAACAGAGGCATCATTCCTCATAGCCTCAGTAATCCTTTTGTAAGATTTATCTAACAGTCAGGTAAGATCGTACCAAAGTTTAACTTGTTTGGTCTGGAAAAAAAATGCTGGTACATCAAAATGTCAAGGTAACTGATAACATTGAAGATAATAAACCTTTCTCTCATAGTAACATATGAAATCCCTGAACCCATCACTTTCCAAAGTAGATTTATGGTATAAAAGCTTTGTACAGAAGTCAGGTATGATTTGAACACACGATTTTGGTCAAAGCCCCAGCTTAAAAACTGTAGCATTAAATCTATTACTGGTCTAAAATCCAGACTTCTTGTAAGTGTCTGTACTGTTTGTGAGGTGGTTCAAAACCAAAAAATAGATACTCCTAAGCAGGTTTATTTAGGCAAAAGTTAAATTTGCTTTAATTTTTATTTTGAGGGAATGTAAGCTTAAACAAATTAGGATATATGCTAATTAGAGAATTAATATATGCTAATTTAGAGAACTGAAATGTCTTCGGAGAGCTCTAACAAAATATTTTGATCATTTTTTACTAGTCTGTATTTCACTCTTAAAATTCCAGTGAATACAATTGTAGTACATGTGTAGAATTTTTTTTTTGGAGTTGATTTTCTTTTGGATTGATCGTATTTCAGAGAGTGAATACTTTAATTTAGGGCATGTTGAGATCAATAAGAGTGTTACTTTCATGTATTAAGAGAAAAAGTCATATTCCATATGTAGAGTTGTTTTGTTTTCCTCTTTCTGGATATAACTAAAATCTTTAAGCACCGTAAATATTCCATTAAAATAAAATACAGAAAGTCAAATGCAGAAAGCAGTATCAAATCTTTATCTGTGTATGTATGAACATCTGTAAGACCAGAACATGTAATAGACAAACTTTCTTGAAAAGTGCAAAGGGGGGAAAAGCTGAATTAGCTTATCCACCACCTACTAGCAGGGTCAAGTTGTTCTTTGGAATAGTTTGCTTAGCCCACAGGCAGAAGTAATGCCAGTGTTTCCCTCTCCGCATTTACTCTAGGTAGCAGGGATTTTTTGGGAAACCACTCTAAGCAATGCTAAGCAGGAAGTTGGAATTGCAGAGCAAGCAGACTGCTTGCTTGTGGGGAAATGACAATCTGGCTGTGCTCGGAGGAGTAACGTCTCACTTTAGCAAGATTTATTGCAGCTTCAAGCTGAAACAAGTTTCTTGATAAAAAAAAAGCAAGATGTGCTGGTCTTGATCAAAGCACTGTCCTAATGATTAATTGTTCTGTGCTGTATCTTCAGTTTTGTACAGGCTTGAAGAAGACAGGTAAGTAGTTCCTTGCTTCAGATTTCTCATCAATCAAAATGGATGATATTTTCCTTCTTTGTTAGTTTGTTACAAATAAAAATTATCGCTCATAGGGCCTCTAGGTACTGTGGGTCCATAGTATCAGAGAGAAACTTAAAATACTAATATCCAGTACCTCTACATACTTGCATACTAATACTTCTTCACTGTGTTGTGATCTCTGCCATGTGATTGGCCCACTGGTTTGTTTGGCTTTTAAACAATTCACCTGGCTGTGAGTGGCTTTACCTTTCATTTCTATGTGCATACATGGAGATGAACTTTGCAGCTTCATTTTAGCTATACATCATTCATATGCATAATTATATGAAAGCTTTTGCCCTTTTAAAACCGCAAATTATAAAAAAAAATTGGAAAAATGTATATAAACCTAGTTGGCCACAGATGTACACTTAATAAACATTATGAATGAATCTCTAATGAATATATATGTTCATATGAGATAAATAAAAATTCTCTATACTCACTGCATGATGAGGCATGTCTCCTTCTGTGTATTACCAGATATTTATAATTTTCCAGTTTTCCATGATACCCTTTTTACAGAGAAGTGGTGTAGCTTGAATATCTTGAGAAAAACCCAGGTGACCTACCAGCAGAGAAGTATTTCTTTGATGAATAAGCCCTTTAATTATATTCTCGTTCTGCTATATGCTCAAGACTGTAAAATTGCTGAAGAGAAGAGTAAGTAATTGAATAGCAATTTAAGTGTGAATTTATTAAATCAATTAGATTTACAAAAGTAATTTGAGACACAGTGCTGCTATATTGGGCACATCAAGTATATAAAAATTTAAAATAGATGCTTTTAAGTGTAGCATAGTTTCTAATGGGAATTTGTCTTGGTTATAATAGTAAAAATGATTGATTCTACATGTCTTGAAAAGCTTATTCTGTAAGTTATTCTTATCCTAATAGCACCTCAGAGGTAGGCCATTTCATTTCAGATTGCTGGGGAATCCCTAGGCATAATAAAAGATTTCATAAACTGATGAAAATTTATAACAGGGGTTCAAATATTTCTGTGCTTTTCTTTTCCACTAAAACAAACAATATCTTCTGTATTAACTAGTTTGATAAAGCTAGTCATTTCTCTACACTCTGACCTTCCATGTACATTATGTTAAAATTTTCTGTCTAAGGTACTATGCAATATTTTATATGGTACTTTAGAAACATAAAGGAAAATGAATTTGTGCAGTTTGATGGGTCTATGTACTGTAAGTAGCCAAACGGAAGGAGAGAAAATGGTTACAAGGACTTACATCACCAATAGCTACTTTAACTTATCTGAAGAGATGGACTCATACCATGGTGTTACGTGCATTATATCAGAGTGTGAGAGAAGTTACTAGGTATCAAAAACCTCAAGGACTGAGTCTAAGATGAGGAGTGTGACTACCTATTCGTTTCTTACCTTTTCTACCTTCCAAATAGTGGGAGAGGGTATGTCTGTTCAAGCTTTCCTTAGTGTGATAAAATAAGATGCAGACTTTATTGTCTCTTAATGGAAGCAGGACCTCATGATACAGTTTTCATTGTCCCTCTGGTTTGGTGACAATCTCCTTTCTCTTCTGTCTCCTGTAAAATATCTGCAATCCTCCAGAACATCTTGACCACATTTCCTATCCCACAAGACTCTGTTTCACTGCTTGCTATCTGGAGACATACAAGACTTTGAAATACAACTTTATTCTTAGGGATTTTTTTCCTTTCCACTTTCAAATGTCCTTTGACATCTGATAATTAAAACTCCAGTCACTATTGTTGTATTCCTTCTTCTCCCCCTTACTTTACCTCCACCAGGTTGCTTGGATATTCAAGGACCCTCCCTCCTCTCTGATTAATTAATAGTTTAGTTTCCAGTTTAGTTTAGTTTCTGTATATTAATTTTTCACTACTCTCCTCAGCCATCTGCATTCAGGAAGTTTTCAGTCCGAACAGGAAAGTTTGATAAACATTTATTATTATAAGAATTTGTTCCTGATTACTCCACTGTGTACAAGGTCAACGTGGGGGCTACATATTAGTATTAACATCAAAATGAGGTTAGAGAGCAAAATCAAGAATATTGTTTACTGGAGAGTACATACATATTCCGTTGATGTACAATGAAGTATCATAAAGATAAAAACAGTAAATGAATGTGTTCAAGATTAACTAGATAGATTCATCATTTATTTAACTGAAAGTGAGAGTTGAAAAACATTTAGTTTCAAAGCATAAAGCCAATAGGTGAAACGGTACTAAGACTATGAACAGTTAATTTTGTCCACAGAGGGTGGTCTCAGAATACTAGTGTAGGCAAATCCATTTACTATCTGTTTTTAAGGCAATAAAAGAGAAATGTTTGTAGACTACCACTATCTGTATCAGCTCCCGTACTTTTTCTATGACCTCTTTGGGTATTAGGCAATCATCTATGGAAGTAAAGTAATAAAACCCTTGGTCTTAAAATATTACAGCTTAATGAACGTGCAAATATCCTGAAATTTTGTAAGTTATTAAGTGTTGGAGAAGCTAATGAAAGAAAGTAACCTTGAACTGGTTTGTTTTACTAAGGTTCCTGTATATTTTGAATTTATAACGACAAAGAAAAGTGAAATGTGGAGAATGGAAAACTCTTATAATTAAAATCTACATCATGTCTAATTCATTGCTGGAACAACCAATACAAAAAGCTGATGTGACATTTCTTCTTGAACAGATACTTATGTTCAGCCATCAGTGGTGGGTTGGGTAACACTTTCTGTACTCTGGTAATATTAGCAGCAGGCATCACTAACACTGGGGAAACATAGCAGTACCTGACTCTTTGCCAGATTGGGGCATCAATAGGTAGCGCTATGTCTCCAATATCCACAATCCCTACACTCCGCTATCACATAACTCGTGATAGCAAAATGAGTTATATTCCAAATCCCACACCATCTTCTAGGCCTGAACCTACTGTCTTAAACTAACAATGAGTTGCCTCATCTTGCACTAGCATCCAACTCCACACATCACCTTGTGTGCTCTCACATACTACCCATACCCCAAGCCCTGCCCCTTAGTAACTACTTGCACAGAGCCATTGCCTAGCTCATTGCGGAGGCAGTTATTTGCTAAAGCATAAGAGCCCTTTAACTGTCCTTACTTCTCTCATTTTGTGAGGAAAGAACACACAACATACAGGAGTCAACCAAAGAGCACTGATGGCTTAAGTAGACACTGCTGCAGATTCTTGCCCTAAGGAGTCTACTTGTTTAAGGATTCAGAAGTGTATGTTCTGCTGTAAAGTAGGCAAGTAGCATGCTAGTCACTTCAGAGCAATTTTGTTGACCCTTTTGAAGGAATACGTCTATTGTCAGTGGGTGTAAAGTAAGTGATGCCTAGTGGAAAACTTCCTGAAAACAGACTGGTAATAGAGGCCATCAGGAAAAACTAAAGAAGCTTTATGAACTTGCAAGAGTTTGGAGTGGGGTGAAGGCCCTGAGATTTTGTTCTGTTTCTTTAGGGTCAATGATTTTTTTTCACTTTTCATCTGAAGTCGCAATGCATCAAAACCTAGCAGCATCATAACTCAAGGAGAGAGTAAATTTGATGGAGAAGATATCTGTTACTTTTTCACCTGTGGATAAAAGGGTCACAGATGCAAGAAATGTTTTCTTCTGGTGCAGTCTGACCAAACATGTGACCAATATCTTATTAACTAATGCATTTTAGGTGTGAGCTGCTAGTTTCAGCAGAAACATTGTGAATTCTAGGGCTAGTAGATTCTGGATTTGAACAGTGATTCTTGTGAAGGCAGATCCTATCCTCTATACACAAGATATTTAATAGCAGGCCTTTAAATTAACATCACCCTGATGGCATGCTTGAAGCCAGGCTCGCATGATGTGGTAGTATTGATGCAACAAGTAATAACAATTCTGTGACTCGTCAGGCTGGTCTAGTAGACCAATTCCAGAAACAAAGTCAAGACATATTGCACAGTTCTCAGGGGAATGGCAAATAAGAAGACACTTTCTTTCTGCTGACCTCATAATTCATGGCTAAAATCTTACTGAGAGTAGTAAGGGCCTCAGTTAGCATCAGCTGGGCGACAGCAGATGTGGTAACAATCACAAGGATCCTGGGTAAAATGTGGGAAATTACGTTAGTGTGCTGTGGTATAAAAATGCACCAGCAGAACCATTTCAAGAAGTGGACCATCTTATTTCTCCTAGAGGTTACCATATTTCTTGGGGATCTCTAAATAGTTACGGAATATATGTAAAAAAAAGGCATTACAGTTACGGTTAGGTGTCACTAAAAATGTCTTAATGAGTGGCTTAGTCCAACTGTATTAGTCCTATCTAATTTACATTGCTTTTCATATACTGAAGGCAATGTTTGATCTTGATTCCTCAAACTACTAAATGAAAGTTCTCACGAAACTTAATCCAGCTGTCCTTTTCAAACGAAAGTGTGCAGGTTCCCTTTAAGTATGAAATGCTAGGCTGTTGGCTCTTAACAATTTTGGTACTTTCTGTCTGGACCACATCCTCTGTTTGGAGTTCTAGAAAAGTTTAACAGAGGTATGAGCAGAATACCCCACCACACTTGCAGAACTGCACACCCTGATAATGGCATGATGTTCTGAAACATTGTGATTTTAAAATCTACACTGAAGGTAAATTTACTGGAGGGGTAAAACATTGAATTGAGTGTCCAGATTAAAAATAAAACTAATAATAATAAAAAAATAAAAATTAGTGGGCAGTTTAGGATTTGGAAGATTAAGGATTTTCGGTGAAGTCCTCTTAAACCCAGGAAGGATTTTGGTAGTAAGAACTTACCCAGAGTTCATACTGTAAAGGAGTTTAAACTGTTGAAGCTATTTTAATTTGCTGTGTGATAAGGCTCTAAAAAAGCTTGTTTAGAAAGTACATCTTTAAAATTAGCATTTCTTTAAAGCTTGAGTGTCATTAAAGAATTCATGTAGAATACTTTACATTCTGAATAGGGAATCAAGGCAGTACTCTCACAAGAGAGGGGGGATGGTGTACTACAACATCTAAACTAAAAGTTCCTGCTGTGAGAACAGAACTACATTGTTAGGAAAAAATGCCTGGATGTAATGTGACAACTGAGCTATCTGAGACCTTTTTAGCTTCTGTGATCGATAACAAAAATGGTTGCAGAGCCTCAACCTAGCGGCTAGTACAGGTTAGCATCATGTTCAAGATACATCACTGGTAGGGGCCAAACACATGGAAAGAATGGATGGAAATTTACTTCAGCATGGCAATTTTTGTGATCCTATATGTCACCATCACTAGTTTAATGTAAATTTGACTATGTAAAGCAGAAATTACTAGAAAATGGGGAAACTAATATGGTCATTATAAAGTTGAGAGCCAACACTGGATTTATTTGTTGATGACTTAGCATGTATGAAGAGAGAATCTGAGATTTTTTTTGATTTTGTGGCATGTAATATTAAAATGGGAAATGATATAGGAAAGTACTGTAAGCAAAATTTGGAAGACAATACTGAGGAGGCTAGTTTAAAAATTTTGTGTGGTTTTTGCATTCTGTAAAACTACAGAATGAGGAATGAACTTGGAAGGACACAAGTCAAATATAGAACTGAGTATTTGAGAGTATGGATTTAAATGGCGTTTTTAAAACAGTGGCACTATGCAATGAATTAGTGAATAATAGAAATTGTCTTGTTTGTATAATTTTTATTAAAATAAATAACATGTAACAATAAGTGATTCATGCAAAACTGCTGGAAATACTGTATTCAACTATTCTTTCCTAGTTCTCACTGGTTAAACTTCTGTTCCACTTTCTCTTTAGGAATTTCAATCTTGCATACTTGTTCTCCTTCTGAAGCTGACAAATAACAGGTTTTCTTCCAATTAAGAAAATGTACTTTGGGAATCTCCTTGAGCCACTTGACAGTTTTACAAACTATGAACAGAAACTAGGGCTAAACTTAGCTTAATTATCAAATAAAACTTCAGCAGGTCTATGCTCCTTTTGAAAATATAAGTAAGTAGTTAAAATGTGAGTTTACTTGACAGGGTTTTCTTCTTTTTTTAATCATTATTTTTAAAAAAATTGTTTTGGTGATAGGTGATCGGCATGTTGTCACTTTTTGCTGATTAGCTTTCTTGACTACTCATGCTGACCTTTCTAGAATTTTTGCTGTAGGTTTTCTAAAATCAGATGACAATGGAAAAGGAGAGAAATGTAATTTTTAATATAAACAAATCTATTTCATAATAATGGTGGGAGACTGACCAAAAAAAAAAAAAAAATTGTCCTAAAGAGAATTTTTATTACTTTTTTGAATTTTTGTTGTTGGGGTTTTTTTAGTGCCTGAACTCTCTTAGTGAAGTTCACGTATGCTGGTATTTTTAGCTGAAGTTAAAGTTTGAATATGGTCAGACTGAGCCCAGAGACACCAGACACACTTCAGTATTCTGCATAATGCTTTGTCTGTTGTTGGGTTTTTTTTCCTATTATGTGCTTCTTTTAGGCTTATGGTTGATGTGTCTAACTCATTTTCAAATGAACAGCTTTGATTATGGTATTAGTACATTCTGCACTTGAGTCAACTTTTTTCCATGGAAGAATAAGTGTTCCTGTATATGCCCCCTATTAAACCCAGCTGGAGTGTAACCAGGCTATCAGCACAATGCAGTGAAGCAGGACACAGTTTTGAAAGTATGGTTCTACTATAATTGTTATTATAGTAGAATATTATTCACCTGCAAACAGATTCTCCCTGAAAAATGGCATAACTGTAGTAGTTATAACTGCAGATGGTACTCCTTTCATCATATAGTGCTGATATGATCAAGCTATTCAAAAAGCAAATTAAAAAAAAAAAAAAGGAAAAACTTAAATTACTTTTCTTTGAAATTGCCTTTTTTAAAAAAAAAAAACAAAACCAACTTGGTCTGCTCCTATACAACATTTTAAGTTTTACTGCAGCTGTATTAGTATGAGATGTCTAGATGTGTACTGTTCTTTTGCCTTTTTTCAAACTCTCAAAAAATTATTTTAATAAGGTTTTTTGTTAAAGAAAGGTTTTTGCATGTCAGACATTTCCTCCAAAAGTAAAGCTTTGTTCTTAATCATATCAAAACCAAAAATAAGTTAAACACTACATTTATGGATAATAGTAATGTACATTTCCTATAACTTTGTCTACCCTTTATTCAGCTTTTAAATGATAGCAGTTAAAAGCTACCAAAAATTACCCAGAGTAATTACCCAGGGAGAATAAATATGGTTAGAAGTAAGACCAAATGCAAACATTCATCTTATGTTACGATTTACTCCTGGGAAGAGAGTGGGGTGGACAAGAAAGAACAACATGGGTAATTTCTGTTGAATCCAGCAATAGATGTTAAAAATTGAAATTTCAGTAGCATAATGTCTGTATATAACAGTCAAACAAAACCAAATTTAAAAAACCCAAGTCCCAATATATCTTGTTATTCTAGTAGGTGTTTCTCTCTCCCTTCTCTGTTGTAACTAAGTTCTGAATCACTCTCTGTAAACTGACTATATAAAATATTTTGGACAAATAGTTAAAGTAAGGTTGATTTCAAACGTCTGGCACGTCATCAATTGAATCAGTAGTTTGTTGGTTTGTTGGCTAAAATGAAGACTGCTGTCAAAATGTGACTTCTTTGAAGCCCAAAGAAGGCCTTTCTTTCTCCTTCTGTTTTCACATTATATCACGTGCTGCAACAGAAAACAAAACTGTTACTGCATCTTCAAGGAGGACTTTTTTTTGTTGATAAATGGAGATCATGATAATTGCTGCACAACAGAAAAAGATGTTAGGAAATTATATTTTTCCCTGTCAGAACACTCTGTATATGTTTTTTTCAACTTTTTCATAGTTGCCCAGTAGCCTAAGGTACAGACTTAGGTTATGATATGTGTGATATTGCAACGTGGCAGATGTCAAAAAAGATCACCAATTCTGCTTAATTATGAGATAAGTTAGATTTTGTAGGTTTTCTAGATTTCCAAGAAAGTTTTCCATCTTCTGGCGGTCCAGGGTAATAGCTGATACTTATGTAATGGATGAATTTCACCTTTTGCTTTCTGATGCTTGATGTTAGAAGTTATATTTCAGCTTTGGAATGGCATTTCATTAGTGACAGCTGACACTTAATTTTGTTATCCTTTCCTATATTGGGGGCAATTACAGCTATAATACTTAATTGCCAGTTTTCAATTTTCTGTTGTATTTTAATTTCTGTGTTTTTTCTCTTTCATATTCGCATGAGAATATTTATTAATAGTTACTTAATAGGTAATCTAAAAGGACAATTGCTAACTGCAGAACAGTGAGCCAAAGTTGTACTTTCAAGTGAGTATTTATTTTTATTGCTGTAACAGCTAAGTTCTCAGTCAGGGACCAATGGTCCATAGTGTTCAGCACTTGTAAAACCACAGTGTATCGAATTCACTCTTGTAGCTTTTTAAAAAAGTGTGAGTTCCTTTACTCTATTGTTCTTTCCTCTTTTGGGGGACTCTTCCAGTAATCACAATTATAACATGCACTTTCTGGTATCACAGAATATTCTGACCACTATAAAGGTGACCTAGACAGAAAATAGGATCTCCACTGTAACAGGAATGGTGGAAACTATGGGTTAGGACAATTACTGCAAGTGTGCTGATGTTCTTCAGTGAATCTATATTAGCTCAGTATGCTAGTGTTGCTGCAGTACAAGTGGCCTGAGAGGAATTAGCACTTTTGCCTGAATTATTTAAGCTCACGAACTGGCATAAAAGTTCAAATTCTCACCAACTTCATTAACAATTAAATTGTGAATTGGAGGAGTCATAGGCATGCATTTCTTTCTTCAAATTCTGTTGTGGGGGTAGAAACCAAAAGATGAGGGGGTCAGGGATAGTAGAAACCTCTTCAAACATTACAGATAAATGCACCAGAGCTGAACTATTGATGCTGATTTTTGCAACTTTTGGGTAATGATTGATTTGAATTTAAGTTAAATGTATCTGTGTACAGATTTGCACTTACTCTTACAAAGAATTACACAGTTCAAAATGAAATTACTGTATTCTGGTGTTGTATTGGTTTGCATGGCAATGTTTTGGTAGCGGG
>NW_009203752.1:0-310 GCF_000690835.1 Fulmarus glacialis
CCCCCAGGCCCCCCAGTGTCACCGGGACTGCCAGTGTCACCAGGACCACCAGCATCACCGTGACTACTGGTGTCACCATCACTGGCAGTGCCACCAGGACTGCCAGTGTCACCACAACCACCGGTGGCACCATCACTGGCAGTGACACCGTGACTAGCGGTGTCAGTGTGACCCCAGTGCCACCGACACTGGCAGTGACACCATGACCAGTGTCACCGGGACTGCCGGTGTCACCACAACTGCCAGCGTCACCGCGACCCCCAGTGTCACCGTGACCACTGGTGTCACCGTCACTGGCAGTGACACCGGG
>NW_009203752.1:555-979 GCF_000690835.1 Fulmarus glacialis
GGACCGCTGGTGTGAGGGTGAGCCCCGCCGTCACCGTGACTCCCAGTGCCCCGTGACCGCCTGTGCCACCAGCACCACCAGTGCCACCAGTGTGAGCACCAGTGACCAGTGCCACCACCACTGGCAGCGCCACCGTGCCCACCAGCGCCCCCAGTGTCACCAGTGCCACCAGTGTGAGCGTGACCACCAGTGTCACCGCCACCACCAGTGCCACCAGTGAACATGACTACTAGCGTGAGTGTGACCACCAGTGTCACCAGCACCACCAGTGTCACCAGCACCACCAGTGACCCCAGTACCACCAGTGTGAGCGTGACCATCACTGTAAGCATGGCCACCAGTGCACCCAGTGCCCCCAGTGTGAGCATGACCACTAGTGCCCCCAGTGCAACCAGTGCCACCAGTGTGAACATGACCACCAGTG
>NW_009203753.1:0-803 GCF_000690835.1 Fulmarus glacialis
GGGGCTCCCCGGGAGCTGCCCCGCGGGTGGGCGCGGGGCTCCGCACCGCACGTCCCGGGGGGTGCGGGGTGATTCAGCACGTGCGCATCGGCCTGTGTAAAGGGACTGCAGACATGCTTAAAAAAACAAGGAAAAAAGACTTGTCTGAAGAGTACTTGGTGCCTACCGAGTGCATTCGTGTTGCACACCCAGCTCAGCGAAGCACCAGGCTTTTCCTGGAATAAAATGGCAACAAAACCACCGGAGGCTCTAGTGCTGGGCTCAAAGCTTGGTTTCTAATTGCAAACACCCCGGGAAATGAAATGCCACATCTGGTGGGTGGTGCACCTCCAGGTGCTGTTACAAAGCGACAAGGTGAGGTCCCCAGAGCTGTTCTAAAGCGACAAGGTGAGGTCTCCAGAGCTGTTCTAAAGCGACAAGGCAAGGCGTCCAGAGCTGCTGGGGGCCTTCTCTGACGGAGAAGTGGCTTTCGGCACGTTTCTGCAAACTGTCTCCCTGCAGGCGTGTGGGGAGATGGGTGCCTCCGCTGCCAAAGCTGCTATTCCTGTGGAGTTACCCGTAGCAGGATGGACCTGGCAGCAGATCACTTTTGGGCTAATTCATCTAACCACCCTAAGTTTAGTCATCAAGGAGTCATGTGCTCGACTTTGCTTTCCTCCCCCCCTTGCACTCTGTGAAGAGATGAGTAGTTTAAAGTCTACCAGGGCACTGTGAGCCTCAGCAATTCATACTTACATGGGGGGCAAAGAAGGGGTGGGATGCATTTAAAAATTACTCAGTTCAAAGGTAGTGGCTGGTCTTTG
>NW_009203753.1:833-9016 GCF_000690835.1 Fulmarus glacialis
GGAGGAATTTCATGGAAATTAAATCTCTACTGGAGTGATCCATTCAACTCCTAAAGCTTCAGCCCAGTTTTGTATCCTGGATGAATGGCCTGCTGAATAGCTTGGTGGGGATGCAAAAAGCCACCTTAAACTAGGGATTTTTTTTCTGCTAAATTGACTTCAAAGTAGTAATTAAACAATAGCTAGCCTTTAAAAAAATCAAGTTATAAGAAGCTATAGGACCAAACTACCCAATAAGTACATGCTGTATTTTTTTTTGGGGGGGGGGGAAAAAGGGATGGGATGTTAAAACTTGCAAAGTAACTGGGAAGAGGCAAATTGAGAGAACCAAAAACGGGTGCAAGAAAGTAAAAGAAATTGCACAGATTCAAACACGGTGGGTTTTTTACAGCTGTACTACAGTCAAGTCTGGAGCTGGGTAAGTGGAGGCAGGAGAGACTGCTGAATTGTTTGAGATATTTCAAGCAGAAGCATCCAGTTCCGAGGCTGAAGCAGCTTTCTTTGGCCTTTGTCCTGTCCTGTGTCTGAGGCTTGTCTTCTCCAGGCTGCTCTGCATAGAGCTGAGCTCTGCACAGCTCAGTATTCATCTCTTCTTTTGTAAAGCAAAACTGTGTTTGTGGCCAAGGACATCCTTGCTGCCAATCTTCTCCCTCTTCCTCTGCCTCCCAAACCCGCAGTCACAACTGCATTCGTGTCTCTCTATTGATGATTTAGAAGCACGTTTGACTTGAAGCTAAAACAAATGAAAATTAATCTCCTGCCTGACTTCTGTGGTGAACACCGCCTAATTTCCCCTCCTTTGCAGTATAACTCTCTCACTTGCTATTTGCTGATTTCAGCCCTGGGGGTCCTCGCTACCACATGCAGAATGTTCCCCAGTGTTACACCTTCTTCCACCAAGCCTGTTCTGGAAGGAGAAACCTGAAAGTTTATAACCTAATTTCATTTAAAACCTCTTTGGAGTGATCAGCTTGGGGGCTTTCCTGGGTTGTTTAAATGCTTTTGTGGCTTTATTCCCAGCGATTTTGTTGTGTAGAGGGTATCACCAAATTAGCTTACAGAAAGAAGGTGAGATAAACACAAATTTGGCACTATCACAGTTGCTAGATTTTTACAGTGTTTGAAGTAATGCTTACTATTTTAAAGTGAAATGTCCAGCTCTTAATCTAACACATTTTTTTCATCCTCCCAGGGTATTTATGAGAATTCATGCTCAGGTTCAGTCCATGGAAGCATGGCAGAGAATCTGATCCATGGCTCTTTAAAATACTGTCCATCTCTGACTTCTGTCAAGTGAAACCATGTTAAATGGTACTCAAGATAATGACTTTATAGTCTTATTAAAGCTTACTGGAGTCCTTAGGCTAGACTATCAAGCTTAAATATTCCCAGTGTCCCAAATGTCATATTGTTAGTGTGATAGTTACTGCTAGAAGAAAGCTTGTAAAATATCATTTGCAATTGTTACATTGCTTTTCAAATATACTTCACAGTTTATTTGCACTGAGAATTGCTTTTAATTTTTTAAACTTGAATTTAATAGGTTGTTGATAACTACAGTGTAGCATTCCTATGAAGCGATGAGCTACAAACTGGCAAAAACCGTCTGATACCAACTGTAAAATCCTGGTGAGTTTTAGCCCACACACAGATACTCTTATTGTTACAAGCCTTTGCTGTACCTCTGTCAGAGGGCTGGTTTCCTGCCAGGCAGTAGTTCATGTGATAACTAAATTTCATCCTCTCTAAGACGATACAAGAGTATGAAGGCAACACACGTTACTGTTTGACAACTCTTCGTAAGTACTGAAAATGGGAAAGCACTTTGGACAATACTCAGATGCTTCTGTGCTGTTGGCCAGGTATTTAACGGATATCCACAAAGACTATGCAGTAGTGCACTGGAAAGTCCACAATTTCAGTTCAGAAAACCATCGATGTTGCAATAAAACACAATGGCAGAGCATGTGTTTCATTTACAGCTTTTCTGCCTAGCTGTTACGCACCAACAGACAATGTTGCTGGAGTAATTGAGAGCTATGCAGGGTGATTTATATCAGCTAAGCTCGAAGCCAGCAGCATCTGGGGCAAGATCTGTCAACAAGTCAGTCATGTCCCGTTGTTGTGTGAGAGATGGTGGTGTGTTGATCACTGATATTTTCTGACTAATCAGGCATCTCACCTTTTTCACGGGGAGAGCTTGGGGCTCTCAGAATGCTACCTTGGGTGTCCAGGTGGGTTTCCAAGCAACAGACAGTCCCGGGTTGTAAACCAAAATTGTCCTATTGTACTTCAAAAAATAGCCTGAAAAAATGCCTTCCCATAGTTGTGTCAATCTCAGCTAGGACTGTGTTGCCAGTGAAAGAGTTCCCTCTCTAACCACACGCTTGTCATTCCCTGGCTTAGTCTGAAATCAGTCAGATCAGGTTTGCTGATCTGGCTGAAAACTAAGAACTCCCACCACCACCCCCCTCCCAGTTAATAACGACACAGATGATCACGCAACTGCACCTCCTCTGGGAGTCAGAAGGATCTAAACTACATGAACTACAGCCAAGTCCCAAACCATATACACAGAATATTGACCCCTTTTGAGGGAGCTTGACCAAAACTGTGGGCTGTTCTCTGAATGTCTTAACTCTCAGTGTCATTCTAACGCCCATGTTTTACATAAATTTTGCAGTTTTACTTGCCTAGTGCAGGTATTCCCAGAGGACAGTCTTCAAAGCTATTGCCGGTACTCACAAGGCAGTGTTTTCAGTTATGTTTGACAGTGATTCCTAACATATTAAGAGGTGAACAGTACTTGGTCATCCAGAAAGTTTAGGAACGGCTGGTCTAAGATATCTTTGTTGTCTGACTGCAAAGAACATATTCTGGATAGTTCTAGCACTTCAAAAAAACACAAGGGTGTATTAAATCCATAGCTGTGAAATCCTTTTCTAGATGGAAAACCGAGGTCTAAATCTGAGACTTGTTTGTTTATTTTTAAGGAAGTGCTGATGGTTTTAACAATATATTGAATACAAATGAGAAGATGTTTTCCGTAAGCCACAGATGGCTTGAAACAATAGCTCTGACAATAGCTCCAAGAACCATACAGTGCTTTTGACTGGTTTAATTCAGAAGCTTAAAGATGGTTATTTAAATGACAGTAGCATTAGCTATTTCTATGTTAGCATGTTTTTAGCAGAAAAAATATTGTTAAAATACTAGAACCCAAATGGTTCTATGTCCTTCACTGATCTTTAAATTTATCTTACCTCTAGCCTCAACGGCTTGCATGTTCCAGCTACTGATTGTAACCACAAACACCTGTTGTGCATTTAAAACAAGAGTGCAGTCTGAATTAACTACAGCATAAATCAAAACAAGTATGATTTGTATTAATCCTCTTCAGATTTGTTTGAAATTGTTCCATTACTTTTGGAAATAAAATCATACATCTCCAATGTTCTTGATATTTGCAGTGAAGTCCACCTGGTTAAGCCATATGTAGAGCATTCATGTTTAATGCAGTTCTCTTCTTTTCAAAAAGAAGAATCTGAACAATGGTTTATTATTTCACACCTCATAAATGGTGTAAAACTCTTACTTCTTGTTGGCATTTTCTCTTTGTAATTGTAACATAACTGATTTGTAATGCTCATCTCCTTTTCAGAATCAGTTTGTGAATTCTACGGGAGCAGGACTGACTTAGTTGTTTGTATAATCCTTAACTCCACAAGACACAATAATACAAGTAAGAAATCTAGTAATATTGAGACGTAGATTTCAGTCCATACATCTGAAAATGTTATATCTTAAATACTTGTATAACATAGCAGCTAGAGACCCTAAAAATATCAGGATGCTAGCTGCTGTATAAGCCCGTAGAAAGAAACAGCTCCTGCTTGTAAGCCTTTGCCATCTATATGGACAAGACAGAGGGAAAAAAAGCAGTGAGATGAAGTGACGTTCTTCTTGAAGAGAAGTGACTTGTAGCATGAGATCCTAATTATGGGTACAACACATACCATGCGAAACCTCAAGATATATAATCTTTTTTCAGTCGCCACAGAAAGACAAACCTGGACTTAGGTCAGGGGAAAGCACCTGTTCATGTATTAACAGAGCATTTGCCATTGTTTTGTCCCAGAATAACAGGAGAGAGTATAAATGTGGCCCATAGAAAATACATATATTGAGGTGACTGAACACTAAAATAGTATCCTTATGGATACATACCATAGCGCACACTATAATACCTCGTAGAGCTAACACACTGCTGTACTGGAGCGTTGTCTAAAGCAGCGTGCTTTTAACTCAATTAATATGAATTAAGTGAGTAAGGAACCTCTGTATTTTGTAATCCTGGAAGATGAAAGAGCTAGTTCAGGATTGTGAATGCTGTACCATATACATATCTTTATGCTAAAATAATCAGTGGTAAAATAATTAAGGTTTCAGTCACCATTGGCAACATTTGTTCTTTTGAAGGGGATTTATGAGGGCTTGTTTTGCTTCACTTTAGGTTTAAAGCCTGGACCTTTTGTAGCTGCTTTGAGAATGAAAGAATATAAGATTAACAATCTTGTACAAAACCAAGCAAATGCAATTAAGGATCTAAGACATATTGGCTGAGAATTATTCCAGAGCTTAAAATTGAGCTGCTGTTGTACAGTAAAAGCGGAGAGGAGAAAAGACTTGTTTGCCTGTGTTTTGCAGTGGAGCTCAAGGCTTGTTGGACACAAGTTCCCTTGGCACAGGCCTTTGATATCCATATTTGACTACCAACTAGGACACATGGTCAACATTATTTTTAAATTTGAATGGCCATTAATAAAATTATGAGAACTTTTTCTTTTTTTTTTCTCCTGATAAGCTAAAAATGGGGTACCTGCAGGATGGCTAAGCAATTCAGTATTCTCTTTTCCCAGGATATTTTCCATTCATTATCAGTTTTCTTGTTTTAGTTTGATTTCTCTCCTGAACCCTTGCAATCAGTTTTTTGTTGATCTCCTTAAAGCAAAGTTGGCAGTGCTTGTCTTGAAATCTTATCCTGTAAAACACATTGCCTTTGTTCATAAGGTTTAAAGCGCTGTCCAAATAGAAAGAATATGAGGGTTGTTTGAGCAAGTAGCTGGGTTTTGGTTGAGCTGTTTGGCTGTGCTCTTGGAAGCTGCCAGCACTGAAGAGATGGGTCTCACCTTATTTTATTTCAGTTACATCTTGTACCTAAAACCAGACTGCAGAAAGGGTAAGATTCGACTGATTGCACTTGTTTGGATTGTACTTAAATCATGTAGCAGAAATACAGCAGCTAAAGAGGTTTTTTTAGAAGATTCAACCTGTTTCTAAAATGACTTTTCTTAAATAGCTCCCCCCGGTATATTCTCACAGACCTTATATAATGTTTGGGTTTTGTTTTAATCAGGCACTGCTTTGTGGGAAATAAATGAGGTTTTATTTCCCATCATTTTAACCAAAAAAACTAGCTACACACATTGAAGTCACTGTAAAATGTACTCCACTACAGCTGGGCTATAGAAAATCGAAAAAACTGATCATGTCTTTGATGAAAGATGAATGGTTTCTATCTAAGTCTGAGGTCTATAAAGCAACTGGATTAATGCTGTATCTGTGAACAAATGACAAGCTCTATTTTATAATTTCAGCCTTTTTAGATTCTTGATTATGACATTTCTTGTTCTCTTGAAATGGAAGAAAGTAAATAATTGAGTTTGTGGGTGATGAGCTTGCCAAACACAAGGCACTGAGAAGTTCTGTAAGCTCCTGTAGTGGTTAATGCCTGCCGGGCTCCTTGCCAACATGGTCAAAATATTTTAGCATAAAGTTAGAATCTCCTTCTGTTGTCATTTGCCCACTGCAATCAATTGGCTAGCCATAACCTGGCATTAGGAATTAAAAACAAATCTGTGATACTGCTGCATGTGACCATTATTCACGGGATCTCTGGCCGTAAAACATCACGATGATAAAACATGAAGTCAGCTGGATATGCTGTTTCTAAAACTCATTAATTCTTTTGCCTTGCTGAGACTCTCAGTGAAACTAAGTATATAAGAATTTGGTATTCATGTGAGGTACAGCATCCCTAGAGCGCTCTTAAATGCTGTGCTATATGAGAATAAAGCAACTGGTTATGTTAATTTTAAGTTCCTTTAGAAAGAAAGGAAAATACACTCGTGCTTGGAAAATCAGAAATAACATAGGACTAAACATCACTATCTGATAATGCATACAAAATGTTGCCTCCGCCTCCATCACGCACTCCACACCTTTGGTTCTCAGCCTTTTACTAGAGCATGAAATCAGCAGGGTCCTCCACTGAAAGCTTTTTCTGCCTAGCTCTGCAGGTGCCGAGGCTACACAGCAACACGCTGCACAGTGTATATTTCAACAGGAGCCAAATCAAACAATGATCACAATTATCTTTACTGTTGTGTATATTTTTCAATGTTACCCTCTAAAGCTCCTTGTGCCAAAGGAAGACAAAAATATTGCCAGAGGGAAACAACAATAATTGTCTTGGGAAGGAAGCACAATCACTGGAAAAGTTTTTTCAGGCAAAAACCAAAGCAATTGTCTTTATGGCTTTTTTCCCCCCTCCCAATAGCTGATAGTCAATAAACACCTACTGAAAAGTAAAAATCAAAGAACACCCAAGAGAAAAGAGAGATTTTCCTCAAGACATGCAGTGTTTTCTGGAACTAAATAAAGAGACAACTTTTTATTAATAAAGTGCAAAATAAAAAGAACAAAATAACAAGATGGCAGAGTAATTTCTGTAGGGATAGGAATGTAAACCATTTATGTATTAGGACGTAAAATGGCAGCAGCTTGAATATTTAAATGTGTATTAGCATTTGAGTTTCTCACTATAGTGTAATGCAGATTCCGTCAACACATTCAATAAGATGACAACTTTGTGAAAAAAAAAAAAAGTATAATTTTTGTTACATGTGTTTTGGAAAAAGAGGCAATCTCCTGGAATTTGATTCTTGCCTCACATCTTTCTATTTAATTATTATGGTAATTATCGCTAATAGCTTTTTTTCAAACCAAGACTAAATGCTTTAAAATGTTTCAGCTTTATCTGTTTGATTCATTCATTTTAGCTTTATCTGTTTGATTCATTCTTCCACCAGTAGGATACTGAGCTGCAACTTTTCTCCTAACACTGAGTGCAATATCAGTGTTTTAAAATCATCACTACTCTGCAAATACAGAGAAAGCAGTTTTGCTGATACAACCATCTGCAATATAGTTTTTCTCAACACAGAACAGTTCATCCTGTCATGAATGGTGCTTGTCTGTGCTGAAGCACATTGTTGAAGCACAGGGGGGGGGGTGTGGGGTGTGTGTGTGTTCTGTGTATCTCTCAAGCTGCAGTACACACTTACAGCTCAGATCACTTTTAATTATTGTTGACATTTTTTTTCACCTCGTATCAGTTCAAAGTGACAACCCATTTTCTGTAAGCATTTTGAATTACTTTGCTGCAGTGGCTACCAAGAAAAAAAAAAATTCTTGAAAGTTTGTCTGACTGTGAATGGATAGACGTACCCACAAAACTCTTTCAATCCATCCTTCCCAAGGATCCTCTGGGAACAAGATCTTTGTAGACATGAACCCAACTGGAGAAACTAGTATCAAAATGATACCTCTCTGTATCTCTGCCATGTAGTATTAGTAAAAGGTAGGAAGAAAGCATAAGATTAGAGGCACTGTAGAAACAACCAGTGCAGTGACAATTTACCATGCAATGACAATTATGCCTTTCAGCTGAGGCCGTTTCCAGCATATGGTATCCAGCAGGGATTTGTACTGATCTCTGTCGGCTCCAGCAGTTTCTTGTCCTTATCACCTCTTTACCTTAGCTTCTTTCCACACTTCCCTCTCCTACCACCTATTGTCTTGCCCAGTCCATTTCTCTTCAGTTCAGTCCTACCTCTAACTTAGCCGCCATTCCCCCACCCCTTCCCAAACACAAATACCTGGAAAGCCTGCTTGGCTGTGGCTGTCTTCTGTGGTTTATACCCTTTCCCTCCTCGCCGGTCCATAATCCCTCTGGCTGAGGCCTTGCTCTGCTGCCTCAGCACAACATTTAGCACAGCTGGGCCTTATTTTGGTGGTCCAAAGTCCTGCTCTTATAGCTGTGACCAAGGAGCTGTGGTTTC
>NW_009203753.1:9128-9400 GCF_000690835.1 Fulmarus glacialis
GCGACACTGCCACACAGCACACCCCTCCCTGGCCACCTCCACGCTGCCCCAGCCCCCGCAGTAACGCAGGGCCTCAGGCTATACGATACTCTTGGTGCCTGGGGGAGGTAAGCCAACCCGCAGCGCTAGCATCAACTACGTGTGTGCTCGCTTAGCCAGCAGGGCAAGGGTAGGGGTGCCCCACTCCCCGCTGGTATCACACCTCGGGCTGGATGTGGGCTTCCGAGAGCCAAGGCAGGGCCGGGCCGGGCCGGGCCCGAGGCGCGGCGGCG
>NW_009203754.1:0-12836 GCF_000690835.1 Fulmarus glacialis
CCCTGGTTGTCCCGGACATGGCTTGTGACTTGTGTATGTTCAGGTGACTCAGCTGGTCTCAGACCTGATCTTCTCTTATGGTGGGAACGACTTTGTTCCCCCGGTCCCTGCCTTGAGGTTCAGGGACTTCAGAAATGTGGGAAGAGTGATTGCCAGTGAAAACTGGAGCAAAAAAATTGTTGAGTACCTCAGCCTTCTCCATGTCAGTTGTCACTTGTTCTCCTCTTTTATTTATTGGGGGAGTACATTTTCTTTAATCTTCTTTTTGTGACCCACGTACCTGTAGAAGCCCTTCTTATTTTTCTTCACGTTCCTTGCCAAATTCAGCACCAACTGTGCCTTAGCTTTCCTGATCCCGGTCCTACACATCTGTGCAGTCTCCCTATATTCTTTCTAGGATACATGTCCCTAGTTCTACTGCTCATGCATTTCCTTCTTACACTTTAGTTTGACCAGGAGGTTCTTACTCAGCCATACTGGTCTGCTGCCATCCTTGCCTGATTTCTTACACATGGGAATTGAGAGCTTTTGCGTTTTGAATAGAAGTTCTTTTGTAACACAGGCAAGATCATTCTTGGCATATTTGTTTTGAGCATGTTTGGAACCTAATATGTGGGTTGTTCTTCAGACTGCAGCCACTTACTCTTTTCTAAGTGTCAAGGTCTCATAAGTCTCGACCAATTTTCTAAAATAATTTGGTTAATCTTTGATATTGCTTGCTCGTCTAAGACTACCTCTCCAAATGTCATTACTGTCACATATTGGTAGATACCATACCATTTCTTTTCACCTTTGCTGCAAATAGGGAAACGTAAGAGTAAGCTTGTATGTTGAAAATACAGAAGAATACCTTTTTCTTGTTTGAATTAATACGAACATTACATTTACCGGGGGTATTAAAAGATGAACACTTTTGGTATGTTCTGAGAAAGGCAAGAATATCTATTGTAAGAATATAAGAACTTCCTCTTCTGGCAGGCCTAAAAAGATGCTATTGGAACTTGTGAAGATAAGTACCAGCTTATTTGTCGTGCAATCAGAATGATAGCACGTTATTATGAAGTTTGAACACACTAAATTTGAAGTAGATGTTTCCAGGAGACCAAGACGAAGTCTGAGAGTTTATGAAACAAAGGTGTCCTGTTTTCTTTCCTGACAAAGTGAAACCTTACATTAGTGAGACATACTTCATTTACTGTCACTGCCACTGCTGATTTCTACTTTACTTGAGCTGGCATAAGGCTGCAAAAGAAAGACAAATAATGTAAAAATGAACATATAGTGATTGAGCTACTTGAAAAATTTAGTAGAGCAAATTCTGTTCACATGATGTATGAATGAATTTCAACTGATTTCAATAAAGTTTCCTTGTAACAGCTGCGAACAGAGTAAGCACCTGTCTAGTAACATAACAGAATTATTTAAAAATGCATTGCACTTCTTGTTTTTCACAAACACTTCCAAGATTGAAAAACACAGCTGAAAGCCCTTAAAAGAACAGAAAAAAATATTTTAGACTGAAAAATTTCAGCAGTCATATGAACTAATCTTAATGGATCCACATTTCCTAGAGCGCAAGGGGAAAGTTCAGTTTATGGCAAGTTTAAACTAGATACACAATATTTTATTAACAAATTCTCCAAAAACAATTTTTTTTTTTTATAAATGGATGAGTGGAATAGTTTATTCATCATCATAAATGTATACAATATGTTATTTTTTCAAGATAATTATTATCAAAGACACAATTAAGTGACTGGTTTTGTCTCTAAAGCCTTAAGCCTTAAGCATTTCTTCTCCTGTGTGCTGTCCATGCAGAAATGACCAGTGTAGGGAAAGTAAAAAGGCAGTAATAAAAAAGTAGCATGTATTAATTTCTATAGAAAAAAAAAATGAATTGAGCAGAAATAATTTCCTTTATTTTATTATTGTAATGAGGATGTCCATGACTACAAATTGCAAAAATGATGAAGTCCACTGAAAACAGCAGCTCATAAAGCCTTGCCATTTTTATAGTGAGCTGAAAGCAATTTATAAGCAATTTGCTTCTCTTTGTTTGCTTTTCATTTTTTTGGAAACACTTTTTAAAAACCTGTAAAACCACTTTCTTACTTTAAGTGCACATGAACATTATATGTATAAAAAACATGGCAACATTGGCACTCAAACTCTACAGAGATGAGTGCTACAAAAATGATTCTAAATAATAAAGTGAATAAGCAACATAAATCCTTCCATCCCCCATCCTCCTTTTACACAATTTAAACCTATTCCACATATTAGCACTTTACCACAATAATTACAAATAAACAAATGAATTCTTTATCTTATCCTTACACAGCAATGATAGAGTGAATGTCTTAAAATAATAGAGCTGCTCAGAAATGTCAGAGTATTAGAAAACATTTAGCAACAAATGGTCATTAAACTGTCAACATCACAAGAAAACCTCAGAGGTGACTGTATTGCACTTCACTTTCTAATGAGTAACACCATAACTGTCATTTTAATTAAAAAGCAATCTTACCCAGTGTAAATAACAGATAATGTTTATTGTGGCAGTTGATCCTCTGACAAGTTAATAATTTCAAATTCATTTACCTACAAAAAGAATAGGAACATTACTTCTCAGGTAATTAAGAGGTTAAAGACCCTGTGCACTTCAAACAACATGAATACATTTCAAGGTCAGGAAAGAGTAAGACCATTAATTACAAATGTATGCTTTTAGATTATGTCCATATTGCTTTCATATTGCTACATGACTGGGTTTGGAAACGTAAGCCCATTGGGAAGTAGGACACTACAGCTGAGGTACTTGTAAACTAGGAGAGAATAAATTAAAAAATATGAAAAAGTTCATTTTAAATTTTTATTTCAAAAGTTTTTTCAAAGCCATAATGTATTATATAAAAATGAAAATTATCTCAGATCTGATCCTCTGTGTGCTGGGAAAAATGTTGCAAATAAACAATATCCTAAAATGGGAGGATCCAGAGAATTAGCTCTGCTGATCCAAAATTATTTGGAATTTACTGTTAGTATGACCTCTCTAGTGGAAGGTGAAGTTGTATATAATATAAAGAAGATCTTATCTTGATTCTTCTTTTAAGCCCATCAAAATGAATAAAACCAAACTTTAGTTATGAAAACAAAAAATGCATCTGGATAACAGTGATTTTCCTTCATAAAGTCACATGGATTTAATGGAACTCCCAATGCAAAAATATAACTAGACAGACAGACATATGGATAAGTTTGGAAGTTTCAGCTCAGAAATATTTTCCATCATGTTAAGATTAAATTTAATTTCAAAATTTTAGTTTTTACTACATTGCTTCAATTTTTTCAGTACTGATTTGTAGCTTGATAACAACAGCATGTAATATTATAAAAGTTTCAATGGTTTAAAAGTTTGAGGAGGAAATTAAGCTCTTGCTAAACTAATTAGAAAACCTGCTTTCAATATTTTACCAAAGTGACTGCAGGCCAATAAAAAAGATATCAAAACCAGATGCTACTATAGAATCATAGAATCATAGAATCATAGAATCATTAAGGTTGGAAAAGACCTCTAAGATCATCAAGTCCAACCATCAACCCAACACCACCATGCCCACTAAACCATGTCCCTAAGCGCCTCATCTACACGTCTTTTAAATACTTCCAGGGATGGTGACTCAGCCACTTCCCTGGGCAGCCTGTTCCAAGGCCTGACCACTCTTTCAGGAAAGAAGTTTTTCCTAATGTCCAGTCTAAACCTCCCTTGGCGCAACTTGAGGCCATTTGCTCTCGTCCTATCGCTAGTTACTTGGGAGAAGAGACCAACCCCCACCTCGCTACAACCTCCTTTCAGGTAGTTGTGGAGCGCGATGAGGTGTAATAACACTACTTACCCATATCAATACACATGCTGAACTGATACTCACTGGTACTCACTGATTATAAAATAATGCAAAAATTATTATGAATGAAAATATCCATAAAATAAAGGGTTAAATGAAATGGGGACAATTATTAAAAATGTAGTGAAATTAATCCCAACATTATTAGACCTGCATAGCTATTGGCACACAGGCATTTGCACTTAACTGGCACACCTATAGATATCTAATAGATCACAGTGCAAACATCTAAACCTACTGTCACTCGATAACATTTATGGCTGTTAAAACAGGTCTGAACTACAGAACTGCAAGCGCATGGGAGAGTGGAATCTGTGTTGTAGTAAACAAAGGTACTTGTAACAGACTTAAAAAGCATGAATCAGAAAGACAGAACAGCTAGATAATTTTTGGCTCTGTTTGACATATGTGAGGCATATTTTCCTGTTATAGTTTGAGTGGGTTTAGATGTTTTAAAATGAAATTTATTCAGAAATTATCTAAGCTTTATCTCTCATATTATTTGCATATTATTTGAAGAAGGTGTACTGTCACTTGTATGCTACCTCTTTCTGTAATGCTGAAGCAGCATTCTTTGGGAATGCTGTCTTCTTTTACTTCTGTAAAGGTCTCAGCATGTCAGGATCCCGACAGACATAAAACAAATTAATGACAACTACCAGAAAACAGTTTATAAACAAAACTTTGTTTTAGAAAGCTAAAGTTTGGAAGTTTGGTCTTTTTTTTTAATGCTTTCTTCAAAGCTTATTTCCTTCTCTTGCTTCTTCCTTCCTCTATAAATATGTTATTCTTCCTACGGAGCTGACATCTAGCTGACATCTATAACATTTAAAGGTTATATTTAGGTTTTAAATTATTTTAAAATTTCTTTCTATAGCCAAAGAACTTCCAGTGTTAACTGTATAGGCCATTTTAAGGAAAAAAATGTAAGTGAGTACAAATACTTACAAAGTAAAAAAACATTAGGAAAATTATCTTTGCCTATCGATTTAACTTCATAAATAATGCCATAAAGACACCTAACTCTCTGTACTAAACAACATCAGAAAGAAAAGAGTGTCAAAAATAGTAACAGAAAGAAGAATATCAATAAGGTTTCAAGTCTCTGATTGATACGTAGTTTGCATGGGAAGCAGTGAATCATACTAAATGACAATCTTCACTGATATTTTTTCCCTACACTGTTGTAAATCATTAGATAACATTGCTATAAGTCTGATTCAGAGCTTCTCAAAATGTGTTTCTTCCCCTAAGCAGTAGCAGCAATTTCTAAATTCTGATTATCTTACACAAGTTCTGAGTTACATGATAGAGTCTTAATCATAGTAGAATGTAGTCTCTTTTGAATCTCATTGCAATATAGGAGTCCAGACTTGATTTTGCCCCTTTAAATTACAAGATATTTTGAAGAAAACTTTCATCTGTGAAAATTTGACACTTTTCATTTAGTACTCACGATTTCACAACCTTAAACATGGTTGATGTAAATATTTCCAAAGTATCTGCCTGATAGTTCCACTTCGGTGAAAAATCATCATAATTTTTTCCTTACGTTGTGTACAGAAGCAAAGGTCTGCAAGATCTCCTAAATGGCCATAACTAGCTACCAATGGTAAAAACCAGGAGCTCGTACTCTCCCTACCCTCTAGTGTTCTCCCAATCTACAGCTGTTTTCATCTCAGAGGATATATGAACCTAACATGACTTCTCTGTCCTTAGTAACCCCCACTGGATTTCTGTTCCTTGAACTTGCCTAGGCTTTCCCAGAAATTTTGTTCACAACATCCTTTGGCAGGAATTATTTGGCACTGTGCTTCCTGCCATGCAAAAATGCTTTCATTTGTGTTCAGCCTGGTTTTACTCCTAGTTCCACTAGCTTTATTTGATATATCTATTGTAAAAGCCAAGATAAGGTGTAATATTTTGTGGCAATATTTTGTCTTGCCCTGCAAGACATCAGAATCTTATTATTTCTATGGAATGATTAATTTAAGTGACTAATGGATGGAGAAGCAGACTCACCACAGCCTGCTGAGGACCACAGCACTAGAAACAGATCATAGCACTAATAAAGTCAGACTTCATCACCAGACATATTTGTTCACTCCCTAGATCCTTAGTGAACTAAAGCCACTTGGGGGCACTCATTTAGCTATAATTAAGCTTTAACTGAATACAGCCAATGCCCTTTGGGAGTTTTTCCATTTACTTTAATTTATCCTCAGCATAGTTCTCTATGTCTGTACAATAATGCCTAAATTTCAATTTTTCTGGTGATTCATCCACCTTTAGTTGAACTTTGACTCAGCAAGGCAGTTGCCAGACTGTGAGAAAAGAACAGAGCCATGATACTGTGGTACCAAGACTCAGTTTATAAATAAGACAGGAGTTCAGAGACTACAGCAGTGGCAAGGATTAGAGTATATAGAGCACAAGGTATGTGTATCTAGCGTACCTGTGACTGTGATCTACTGGCCAGACTTTAAGGTTTTATCTTAGTAAGTACCTTTAGAACTTTAATATCAGACTACAGTAGATCTTATTGTTAAGTATTTTGTGCATAACCGTAAAGATGTAAAGACACCTGGGGTTCTTAACAGTGTGCTGTTTGTGTAAGAAAGGGATATCTGAAAAACATCTACCTTTGAATTGGCTCCAGTATAGCCCCAATCTGTCACTGTTCTTAAGGAAAAAGCAGGCCAAATAGAATATCTACCCATAGGCAAAAAGTAATATATTTTGTGTGCAGATCTTCCTGTGGTGGTATAATTTCTTTTACTGCACAGATATGAAAGCTTAATCATACTGACTTTGTTTGATTCTAGTAATGCTGCCCTGTAGTGGTGATAAAAGATACAGTTCTTAGCATTATTCTGCTTTATCTTTTCCTGCATTGCTGACATAACTTTCAATAGTCATGTGAGATATACTAATTGAGAAGTGAGGTTAGCTCTGTTGTCAGTATCACAACCTGAACAATAACAGTGGAATTCCATATATCAAAGGTTTAATTACTTGTTTAAAATATCTTCTTTATATTGCTATGTTTCAGATGCTTTCCTCTGATTTCCTTCTGCCACTGGGTGACATATTGCCCCACAAAAGTCTCTTGAGCTTGTGTAAACCAAGACCTTCAATACAGTGTGATATGAAAGCCGTATTGAATTCTCACATGAAAAGAGGAAAATATAATTAAACCCTGATAAAGTGTTTGTCACTGACTCCCTGCAGACAGTGCCTGTCTTCTGTCTTCTCTGTTCCCGTGGAGCTAAGGTTTGGTGTTAAAGGTCAGAATATAGTAAGAGCATAGAGATTCAAATGCTTGTGGATCTCTGAAAGACTTAGCAAATATTACATATCGTTAAGTAATAAATGCACTTATCTGGCTCAGAAATCGAATTAGTGGAGAAATTTTTTCCTGGCATGTCTGTTCTATGCCCAGATTCAAGGTGGGTTTTTTTAAATACTTCTGCTGCATATTCATGCTAAGATCTCACACCTCTGCTTTATGTAATAAATCTATATTTAGTAAGAGAAAAAAAAAAATCTCTATATTTTGCCAAAAATCTTACAAAATAGTATCCCCAAACAGTCTAGAATAACAAAGTCTATCCTTTTGACATTCCAGAATGATTTTCAACTGGAAGACAAACTTCAACTTAAGTATGCAAGGCTTATGGCTCAACACCTGTCAACCTCAGAAAACAAACATCATTTAAAAAAACCCAACAAAATGGTTCAGATAGGATGCCACGAAAGAGACACATAATAAGAGAAACGGATTGAGAGGAATGTATTTTTTGTCACCACATGATCTAGTTCTAAGAGTCATGACAGTCTGCAACATAGAGTTCAGAAAAGAAGAGAACCAGTAAAAGAACAAAGGAGATTTAGAGGACAAAACTAAGAAACAAGTTAAGAGAAAATGAATGCAGAGAATTGGAAGGGGAAAGAGACCTAAACACAAAAACCTCTTTAGGATCTTTAGAAGAGGAAAACACATTTTTGAATGCTGTTTTTCTTTTTCTGCCACAGATAGGGAGGGCTGCAAGTCATGTATGAAATGATCAAGTATATTTCATTTTTAAGATTCTGCTGCAAAGTTGTTGCTATAATATTTTATAGTGCTTCCTTTTTTTTCTTAGAAGACTAGACAGTCCAATTTAGATAATAATAATGTTCCCTTTGAAACTGTAACAATCATATATAACCTGGCCTGAGATATAGCATTATCTAGTGTTCTTTTGTCTGTTTTCCTCTACAACACAAGTTGTTTTTAAATTCTTTTTTGTATTATACTAATGAATAAGATTGCAGTGGTTAATAGCACAGTTGTAAATGTAGCATAATATATAGCATTATACACACACTGGATTTTTCTTCAAACTCTTTATTATATATTTTATGGAAAAGTTTTCCAGAGGAAGAAACTCTGTCAGTTGTATCCAGGACTGTTCTAGCATAATTATCAGTCACCACTTACTCCGCCCACATAGAAATCAACGTACTTTTTAAATGTTCTGTTTCCAATCACCTTGATTTGGATTAAAAACCAAAGAATATTCTTCTTTCTCTAATTTTTCCTAGTTCTCAGCTTTTCTGCTCTCTGACAGCAAAATAGTGGTGTTGTTTTGCTCTTAATAACTCTCCATTTATCTCTTTTCTCATTTACACTTATTATCTTTTAAAGTCTTTCTGTTTTTCTATACTGGCCAAAATTAACTTGAATATACTCTAGTTAAACAACTCACTTTATGGTCAGGAACCTTTTAAAATTTCTAAAGAAGAAGAAAGAAGCCAAAGAACTTCACAAGATTTAAGTACTTTCCCAAATTACGATTCAAAATGTACAGCTTATTTTTTTTCCCTTAAAAACAACATGTATTTTTACATTAATACCTTTATAAATTGACCTGGAGTATATATCAGACTTTAGAATAAGCCATGAAAGATTCACTTGGATTAATTATTCACTTATCTCATAACTGCTGTAGAAATTTCCTGGATTCTCAGAACCCAGATGTATTCTGCCAACTTCAGCTCATGTATATGCATATGTTCATATTCCTCAAATATGAAATCTTGTGAAGACAGCCAGAATTTGTCCCTGTGAAACAGTATTAAATTTCTCAGAAACATCGCTTTCTTTCCAATGCTGGAAAAAAAACAGTTTATAAAATTCAGACATTATAACTCAGTCATCACTGTAATACGCAACTACATGTTCTGTAATTTAATATGAAATAATCTGAAGTTACACCACATGATTAGCCTGTTGTAGCAAACATGGAAAATTTAGAAATTATTTTTTCAGTCAGGTCTCGTATATGTTCTGTTTGAGAGTAAACACCTGACTAGAATCTTTCAGTATGAAAAAAAGGAGAAAGGCCAGAATATACATGCAAATTGAAAAGCTGACAGGTAACCCTATTTATTGACATTCCTGCATGATATTTGGTATTTTGGCATACTGCTAGTACACATGTGGAGAGTATTTCAACAGCTGTTGAGAGTTAGTTATCCTGACCCCAGTGCTGCCCTCAATCTGTTGTTGGCAGTTTAAGTATGTGCAGCTATTTTTGTCCTCCAAGCACATTGATAAACCTTGACAATGATATTGTTTTTTCTGGCACAAGTCTTCAATAGCTAATAGAGCTATGGTCTAGCAGCATAAACCATAACAAGTTATGGCTGATTAAATATGCAAGAAAAACAAATCTTTACACAAAACAGCTAAATACCAAACTGAACTTTTGGGCATGGGAGACCAGCACCTGGCACCACAGGGACAAGCATCTCTGTTACTGCAAAGTTGTACATAAAATGTGCAAATCTCAGTCTTTGCTGTAGCTGCTGCTGTTTGTGGCACTAATATAGAATCATCAATAGCTTCTCTGCCTTCAGGGTGCTAGTGTGATGGTCCTCCACTGCCCTGCTCTGCCTCCCTGCTCTGAAATATCTCTGTCGAAATGGATCAGAGATACAGATCTCCCAAGCCCGACACCCTGCTCAGGTAGAGTACAGTCTAAAAGGCATATAGAAATTGTAAGCAGAGGTCTGGCCTGCCTCTGATTTTGCAGTGTGCCTATGTGGCCCATCTCCATATATCACTTCTTCATAAGGAAGATGAAAATTGTTCAGCACTGAAAACCACAACTACAGAAAATGTGAAAACATTTCCTGATTACATTTAACATTAGTGTTTACCTGATGCAAAGCGGGAATAAGCTATACAAGCATATTATTTTCTTCTGGGTGCATCTCTAAGTACTGCTACTACCCTCAACTATTGATACCATATTTCTGAAATAGCAAGGTTTATACCTGTATTGTGTTGTACACATGTGAATGCTAATTTCGAATATTAATAATCTCTTCATTGATCTGATCAAGTTCCCAAGTGTGTAATATTTCCCCTGTTCTGGAGAACATCTTGCATTTCTCACTGTATTTTATCTTTCCTAGTTCTCTAGGAAGCAGCTTGGTGGACCACCAGAGTTTCAGCTCTGTGTTTTCTTCCCAGCTAAACTAGAAAAGCTGGATTCAGAAAAGTATTCTGCTTTTCTATGCAGTGAGAAGGTGTCGTGGTTTAACCCCACGCAGCCGCTCACTCACCCTCCCTCCGGTGGGATGGGGGAGAGAATCGGGAGAGCACAAGTAGGAAAACCCCCGGGTTGAGATAAAACAGTTTAATAATTGAAATAAAACAAAATAGAACAGTAACAGTAACAGTGAGGACAACAACAATAACAGAATATACAAAGCAGGCGATGCACAATGCAACTGCTCACCGACCACCGACCGCGTGTCACGAACGGCGGGCGAGCCCCCCCACACCCCTGGTTTTTATACTGAGCATGATGTCACATGGTATAGAATACCCCATTGGCCAGCTGGGTCCACCACCCCGGCTCTGCTCCCCCGCCCCGTGCGAGCATCACCCAGCAACAGCCAAAGCATCAATGGGCCATCAACGCTCCTTTCATACCAAACCCAAAACACAGTACACGCCCCAAGCTACTGGGAAAAAAGTTAACTCTGTCCCAGCCGGAACCAGGACAGAAGGTTTCAATACTCAGTATATCTTGCTGGTAAACCACTGAATTGCTTTCTGTCCAGACTCTTAGTGCTGTGTAACGAGCTGTAAGGCTCAATTTCAGGCTCCCATTCCTTATCTAAGTTTCCTGAGGTACTACAAACACAGCATATTGCTCACTCTGTATTTTAATCTCCCTACACACACCTAATGATGCCAACAACATAGTATGGACATTTAAAGTTGGGAAACTGAAATTACTTATGAACAGTCCAACTGGTTCATCATCTTTATGTTGCTAGTTTGAGCATTACATGTTAGGTATTAGAAGACTGTGGAAAAAAAGTGCCAAAATATGTATGCTTTCAACAAAACTGGATGCAGTTAGTCATCAGTTTGCCACTAGTATAAAATAATTCAGGTAAAGAAGGAATAAGTCTGATGATACAGCTTAAGTGGAACAGATGTGTAGAAAACAGACAAGGAAATGGGAAAAGAAACTGAAGAATAAGTGATATTGAAGTGAGGAGAAATACTTAGAACTGGGACAAAGTAAACCACTCAAGAAAAAGTTTGGTTAGATTGGCAAGAAGGGAACGAGGGTACTTAAAGCAACAAGAAAATACTGGGTTGAAATAGCTAACACAACAGCAAGGGAATTCTAAGTAAAATAATATTTACAATAGAAATGAAAAGATATTAGCAAATTCTAAATATAATATGTGAAAGAGTCTGCAGATTACAGTGCTCTGATCTTTCATATAGTTTGAGGGATCCTCTCAAGTACTGCAATTTTCAGAACAGATAGGTAGCTTTGCCAATGCTGGAAAGAAGTTTAAAAAAAAAAAAAGAAAAAGCTAGGAGAGCATACCAGATATCTTAGCACGGTTTGACATTATTTATTAAATACCCAAGAGGATGTCTACCACAAGAGAAAGAGTTAATGATTGTCCATGGTTCAATATTAACAAGACACTGAGTGGAAATCGACATACAGCACATCTGTACTATGATCATCTCCTAGACATATAAATTGATTAACACATACATATGTTTTAAAATTACCTGAAACTAAGCCCAGTGGAATTTATGTTGTGAGAATGCAATCTCAGCAACTTTCTTATTTTATAAGAAAGTTTTAGGGGTCTTAAAGGATGATAAGTATTTGCTAGACATTTTTAAACTGCCTCTCCTTCTTTCTTTCTGTCATATTTATGGATTTGGTTTTGATTCACAAAAAATCATAGAACCATAGAATCATAGAATCATTAGTTGGGTTGGAAGGGACCATTAAAGGTCATCTAGTTCAACCCCTGTGCTGTAGGCAGGGACATCTTCAACTAGATCAGGTTGCTCAGAGCCCCATCCAGCCTGACCTTGAATGTTCCCAGGGATGGGGCATCTACCACCTCTCTAGGCAACCTCTTCCAGTGTTTCATCATCCTCATTGTAAAAAATTTCTTCTTTATATCTAGTCTAAATCTACCCTCTTTTAGTTTAAAACTATTCCCCCTTGTCCTGTCACAACAGACACCACTAAGAAGTTTGTCCCCATCTTTCTTATAAGCCCCCTTTAGGTACTGAAAGGCCACAATAAGGTCTTCCTGAAGCCTTCTTTTCTCCAGGCTGAATAATCCCAGCTCTCTCAGCCTTTCTTTATAGAAGAGACGTTCCATCCCCCTGATCATTTTTTGTGGCCCTCCTCTGGACCCATTCCAACACGTCCATGTCTTTCCTGTACTGAGGGCTCCAGTGCTGGACGCAGTACTCCAGGTGGAGTCTCACCAGAGCAGAGTAGAGGGGCAGAATCGCTTCCCTTGACTTGCTGGCCACGCTTCTTTTGATGCAGACCAAGATACAGTTGGTCTTCTGGGCTGCAAATGCACATTGCTGGC
>NW_009203755.1:0-577 GCF_000690835.1 Fulmarus glacialis
AGCTCTTGCTGGGTTTAGTAACCAGCGCTAAAAGCCACCTTGTTTTAAGCTTGGTTTGACATGACTTTTAAGCTTGACTTTTTGCAGAGGGGGGAAGGGAGCGGAGGGAGGAGGGGGTTTTCTTTGGGTAAAGTTTTTAAGTTTTTGCTTAATCTCCACTGACCTCCCACACAACAGAGGCTTTATAAATCTCCGAGACTGCCCACTCCACTGAAGATTAAATCTGTCATTCCCAGCACTGGGGCTTTATTCATACGAGTGCAATAAAGATCCCTTCTCTCAACTTCAGGCTGTCCCGACACCACTTTACAGGGCTGAAATACGGGGCGGTGGTTTAATCCTTTCCAAGGACCTCCCGTGCCCAGGTCTGCACGCTCCCAGGCGGGTGCAATCCCTCATGCCCGGTTCTCGCACGCATCCCCGCGCCGCCGGCCGACCCCAAGGGACTGCACGGCCTCACCCCCCCGCCACGGATGGATGAACTGGGGCCCAGGGAAGCCGCCAGGCTCAGCCCAGTGCAAAGCTGGGAAGCAAATCCAGGAGTCTCGGCTTCCCCAGCTTTTGCTGAGCATCTGAC
>NW_009203755.1:712-1830 GCF_000690835.1 Fulmarus glacialis
GTAACCCATACACATGCAAAGCAGCGTTAAAGCACTAATGCCATTACCCATACAAGACCGCGCTCGGTCGGTGCCGGTTTGATGGATCGAAGCCTGCAAAGGTGCAGACTCAGCCTGGGTTTGCTTCCCGTCTGTCTGCAAAGCGTTCATTTTGATGCTTTGTACATCTGTGTGCATAACCTCCGCTCCTCAGACACATTGGTATTTCCACCACATTCGAGCACTAGGGCGGCTGATAAAAATTCTCAGCACATAACACAATGCACCAAAATATGAGCAGCTTAACACTTACAGAGAATAAACGAGTAAAAGGCAGACCTCAAAAAAAAAAAAAAAAAGAAGGATTTTTTTTTTAAAGGAGAAGAAGCCAATTAATTGAAAAATCTATGGGTAAAACATAAGCTTTTTCTCTACATCAGAGCGGCTAGCCAGGGGTGCGGAGCGTGGCACCGGGTGGCTGTGTAGGAGGTCTGGGTTTCAGCAGCCGCCTTTACAGCAGTTTGAGAGAAGGATGCTCTGAGCCTTACATGCAGAACAACCTGCACCGAGATCTGAAAGCCCATGCTCTTATACTTTGATTCTGTTACTTTCAAGTACTTGAGCAAAATAAAAAAAAAGAAAAATTGCCCAGAAAGTGTTGCTGTCTGCCTATTTATCCACAGCTTAACTTCAAAAGGGTGCTACAGGCATACGATGTTGTGTAGTCTGGCTGTGATAGCAGACTTGGTGATGGCTGGAGGGGCTACAGAAATATCTTGGGTTCTCATCCCCGATGAGACACTGATTTATTGTGCTGTGTGACCTTGGGCTGAAGCACACATCACTTCAGTCTCTCCGCAAACATGAAGGGCCGGATCTGGGCACGTTGGTCCAGCGCGGGAAGGCCCAGGGGGAGCTGCTGCTCCTCACCTTCCCAGCCCGGCATCACGGCTCAGCCCCACATCCCACCACCGCAGCCAAGGCAAACCTGACTCCGGACAGAGCACAGGCAGGTTTGTCTTGCCTTGCATTTATTCCAAGCTGGCACATTTTACAGTTAAAAACAAAGTGAGGACTTCACCAATTACTGTACTGCAAGTGGATATTCCTCAAACCCTAGAAGGGGACCCGTGCTTTAA
>NW_009203755.1:1875-3663 GCF_000690835.1 Fulmarus glacialis
CCTATCTGCTGGGGAGATGATCCGCTTTGGACACCAAGATGCTTGTCTGCAAGTTGTGCCAGCGGCAGCTGAAATGCAGGCAGGAGGAGAGATGAAAAGCATTACATTAAATTATACCATTTCATTCTTTTATGAAGGGAATGTAACAAGCACGAAAGATGCCAGGCTGACAGGCAGGATGTCACCAGCCATCCACAGACCTGAAGACAACAGGTAGCTCCACGGCACATTCTGCCTCCCTGCTCCTGTCTCCACCACACGTCTCAGCTTTGGTCTGCGGACACCACGTCCCGCAGCCAGAAACCATCTTCCTCTTGGGGAGAACACGTGTCGGGGCTGGCCAGACCAGCCCGGGCCTGGAAAAAAAAACCCAGGGCCCAGCCAGGGCCCCTGAGCACCAGCCGCTTCTCCATGGCAGAATAAGGATCTTCAGCTGCCCACCCATCGCTGTCTTAACCCCATAACTGACATAAAATACTCTTTTTACGCCACAAGCATGCCCTGGGGGTTGATACACACGAACACCCCAGCGCTCCTCTGCTATCCCAGGTCCAAAGGCAAGCTCAGAGGGCTTTGGGCTTCTCTGGCGGGCTGATCCCAGGGCTGGCATCCCGCACCCTCCTCCTGTGCAGGACCAGCTCCAGCCCCAAAGCAGAGGCAGGCACGGAGCCGCCGGGCACCGCTCCTGGCGCTGCCCTGCGCAGCTGGGGCTGACTCACCCAGCCCTAACCGCACCCAGGACGGTCCTTTCAGTTCCTTTGTATTGTTCTGTCTGTTTTTTTTTTTTTTTTACCACTTTAACAATCGGAAATACGACAACAGGAAATTCTTTTACAGCCCTAGACCTGCCTTAGTCGATATGATTGTTACTGTCTGCACTAAAAAATGTTCTTAATGCAAGGAGCAAAGCCCAGGTAATAACCACCGCACCACGCATAACATGACGGGTGGCAGGCAGCCAAAACAGGCAGCTGCCCACCTCCGCACCGATGGCAGGGGGTTGAGCAAGCTGGCGTGAAACTACCGCCCGACGGGGCCTGGCGGGAGCTAAGGGAGGAGGAAACCACGGAGGGGCAGCGCGGGGTGGGCAACACCGCAGCTACGGCGAAGCTCTGCACGAGCCACGGAGCAAACGCCTCATCCCGGACAGGAATCCCCAAGGAGCCCAATGCACCAGGCTGGAAAGGACACGGGGAAGGGGAAGACCACGGCCCGGGGCTGTGCAAGCCGCTCTGAGCTTTCTAACCAGCTGAGCACACGGCGCGCACGCTGCGGGGAGAGCCCTATGGCGAATCGGGCTGGAGGGATATCTGCGTCACACGCAGGCTGTCCGGAGAGATGCTGAGCAGCTCGCAGGGGGCGGGTGCCGTGCACGGGTGACGGCCGTCCAGTCTGGCACGCGACGTGCGCAGGTCCCACAGCAGCAACGTCCATTTTTCAGCCAGTCTGCCTTCACCCAGCACAAATCCAGAATCTCGTTTCAGAGCACCTTAGGGCAGGGTCGCTTTTAAAATTATTCCCCCCCCAAGTGCAAAACATCCTGGCATGAAGAGGTGAGCAGTTATCTTGAAGTCAGACTTGGCAGAAAAAATGGGTCATTGCTAAATGTAAACTCTCACATAGCAAATATGACACAAAATAAAACCAACAGCCACCCCTGGAATAAATATGCTCCTCACCAAGTACAGCAAAACCCATGTTGAGCTCCAGATTTCAAGCTTTCTCTACTTGCACCTCAGGGGACCAAGTTGCACAAAGGCAACTAATAACGAGCCCCAGCCAGCCTCG
>NW_009203755.1:3721-4782 GCF_000690835.1 Fulmarus glacialis
CTGTGGGAGGAGACAACGACCCCCGCGGCTCAGCCATCATCGCTGGCGGGGAACGGGAGCTGGGGACAACGGCGCAGTGACACAAGAAGCAGGGAGGTGACGTGAAACGCCGGGACTACCCTAATTCCCGGGGCTGAGCCCAGCACAGCACCCATCCAAGGGGTCCGAGCACCCTGCTGCCTGCCCCCTCAGCACTTCCCAATCCCACCACGAAAGCTGTTGGCCAGAAGAGCAGCGAGATGGGATGGATGCCCAAGAGCCGGGAGCCAAGAGGAGCCCAGGAGGAGCTGGGAGAGGACATGGGGTGGGTGCTGGAGCAACAGAGCCTCCAGCTCCCCCCTGCATGGGCCTTCCCTCATTAAAAGGAAGGACTAACGAACGTGTACAAGTGCTTTCAGTCTCCTACTCAAAGCCCGCGTACCTGCGGCAGAGCAACATGACGCCGGTGCGCGAGGTGCCCATTCAGCTCTCAGAGCAATTGAATTATCTCCAGTGGAACCGCAGCGCTGGCCAAAGAGACAAAGTTAAATCGTAGCAAGGTGCAAGTGCCGGGGAATGTAATATTCCTGATAAATGGCCAGATGACATGTGCCGTTATACAATCTAAGGTGCAATTTGGGCGATGCCCTGGAGTTTCCATTTTCAAACAGCCGCTCAGTTCAATCCAATCCATGTCAGAGCAGCTTTGCTGAGGTGAGTAAGTAGAGCTCATTTGTGCTATTACATGGGGAGCAAGGAAAAGGAGCGCAGGAGTCGCCTGAAAATGAAAAATAAGCAAAAAAAGGGCGACTGGAAGAATCGCAGCCTGGCTGGGACATGCACGGGGCGGGGGGTGCATGGGTGAGCATCGTGCTGAGCGGCCCCAGCCCGAAGTCCCCAGCCCCGTGCCGGTGCAGGGCACGCGTGCCCGTACCCGGGCCGGTCCCATGGGTACCCTCGTGCAGGAGCCTGGCTTTATCTCCACGTTTCGGTGTTTCTTCAGCAACCGTACGATTATACTGTAATCACGATGACACTGCTCCTGGGTACAGCAAACAGCACGATCATTAAAAAATTCATTT
>NW_009203755.1:5132-5349 GCF_000690835.1 Fulmarus glacialis
AAGGGATCAAACATTGCTGTTGATATTTACTCATGGTTAGCCATCTTTCATGGACAATGCGCAACTGCATTATTTAACGCTCCTCTTCCAGCTACTGTGGGGTTCCTTTTCAACTCTGGCACCTTAATTTTCCTGGGAATGTACACCACAAGGTGCGAGGCATGTCCTCGAGCCGCCGCGCAGCACCCACCACCCTCGGCACGCCGGCGGAGCCCAC
>NW_009203756.1:0-1694 GCF_000690835.1 Fulmarus glacialis
GGGCTGTGGATGTGGGCTGCAGGGGTCCAGGGCAGCGGGATGCAGGGATACGGAGCTGGGGGTGTGGGCTGCAAGGGTACAGGGCAGTGGGATGCAGAGTTACAGGGCTGGGGATACTCGCTGCAGGGGTGCAGGGCATTGGGATGAGGGATACAGGGCTGGGGATGTGTGTTGCAGGGCTACAGGGCAGCAGAATGCAGGGATACGGGGCTGGAGATGTGCGTTGCAGGGGTACGGGGTATTGGGATGCAGTGATACAGGGTTGGAAGTGCGGGAGGAAGGGGTACGGGGCATCGGGATGTGCGCTGCAAGGATACAGAGCTGCGGGATGCAGGTTGCAAGTATGTGAGACAGTGGGACATGGGATGCAAGGATACGGGGCTGTGCTAGCCAGGCTGCAAGGGTACAGGACTGTGGGATGCACGCTGTGAGGATATGGAGCTGCGGGATGCAGACTGTGAGGATATGGGGTTGCAGGAGCTGGGTTACAAGGATGGGGTGCTGCAGGATGCAGGGATAGGGTGCTGCAGGATACGGGGCTGGGAGCTGCAAGGTTAGAGGGCTGCTGCATGCAAGCTGTAAGGATATGGGACCAAGGGATGCTGGCTGCAGGCTGCAAGGATGGAGGGCTGCGGGGACATGGGCTGTAAGGATGCAGGGCTGTGGGATCAAGGGCTGTGGGGTGCACCGCTACAGGGCTGTGGGATATGGTTTTAGAGGATGTGGGAATATGGGGCTGTGGGTTGTGGGATGTGAGGATACAGAGCTACATGTACACAAGATGCAGAGAAACAAGGCTGCGGGATGCAGAGATACAGGGCTGTGGGGTACGCAGCAGCGGGGATGCAGGATATGGGAATACAGGGCTGCAGGATGCGGGATACACAACTGTAGGATGCGGGATGTGGGAACACGGGAAGCAGGATATGGGTAGACGGAGTTGCAGGATGCGGGACTATGGGAAGCAGGATATGGCCAGACAGGGCAGCAGGATGCGGAGATACGAGGCTGCGGGGTGCGGGGACATGGGATTCAGGATACAGGGCTGCGGGGTGCAGGGTTTGGGGATGGGCGATTTGGGCTGCAGAGGAGCGGGGCTGTGGATGCGGCGTGCAGGGAAGCAAGCACCCTGGGGAGCAGGCTGTGCCGAGGGGCAGCGGGAGGCAGAATCCCCTGCCCTGGCAGAGGGGTTCCTGCAGCCCCCCCAGGGCTTTGCACCCCCATTCTCCCATTGCGCCGAAGTGCCGGGCACAGCCTGACCCTGCTGCTGGGACAGCCCTGCGTGGGGTCCCATTCCTCAGCCCCTCCTCGTGCCAGCACCAGGAGCCCGCTCAGGTGCCGAACTGGCCAAGGGAGCCCTTCCCACCCCAAGGGTGCCCTCTCCCCGGGTGCCCCCGCGCCCCGGCCGGCACCGGGTGGCCGAGCCGGTGTCACAGAGCTTCGCTTTCCCCTTCCAGGCCAGTCGTGGAAAGCGCTGAGCGCCAGCGACAAGCGTCCCTTCGTGGAAGAGGCAGAGCGGCTGCGAATCCAACATCTCCAGGATCACCCCAACTACAAGTACCGCCCAAGGAGAAAGAAGCAAGCCAAGAAAATCAAGAGGATGGAACCCAATATCCTCCTGCATAACCTTTCCCAGCCTTGCAGTGACAACTTCAGCATGAGTCACCATGGCGGCAGCCAGCCGGGCCCCCCCC
>NW_009203756.1:1863-3042 GCF_000690835.1 Fulmarus glacialis
ATGCAGGATGACTGCAACATGATGCCCTTTCGCGGCTACCACCACCATCACCAGATGGAGTTTCCCCAGGAGAAGTGCATGGGGCGGGACGTGGCGGTGCCCTACGCGCAGACCCCATCGCACTTGGCCGACGCCATGAGGACTCCCCATCCCTCCAGCATATACTACAACCAGATGTGCTCGGGAACTCAGAACGGGCTTTCCGCCCACCTGGGCCAGCTCTCGCCCCCACCCGAAGCCCACCACATGGAGAGCGTGGATCACTTGAACCAAACCGAGCTGTGGACAGACGTTGACCGCAATGAGTTTGACCAGTATTTGAACATGAGCAGGACTCGTCCCGAAGCCTCGGGACTCCCTTACCATGTCTCCCTGTCCAAAGTGACTCCTAGAAGCATCTCCTGCGAGGAGAGCAGCTTGATATCCGCCTTGTCCGATGCCAGCAGCGCTGTTTACTATAGCCCCTGCATCACCGGTTAGGTTGGCCCCACCACCTGATGCTCTCACCGGGAGAGCCCCGGCTCTCCGTTAAAAACAAAAAGCCATCCTCCTTTAACCACGAGCTCCATAATATTTAGAGTATCTCATTAAATGCATTGCTTTCTTTTGTTTGTTTTTTATTTTGGTTTTTTTGTTTTTTTTTTTTAGAGAAAAAACATGCTGAACTCACTGATATACCATATAACTATATAACACAGATAGACGCCTTTCCCAAGCACTAGCCTGCCTGCCGCGCTCCCCACTCCAGCCCTCGGCAGGGCGTAGCTGTAGCTCCCACCAGCTCGAAGGGGCATTTTTAAGCCAATTCCAGTTAATCCTGCCTGAAACAATCCCCACCAGGACGAGCCGAAGCGACCTGCCCCCAGTACTTAACCCAAGGGCAGGCGAACTTGCGGGGGGGGAGAACTTTTAGGAAGACTTTGCCAGGGCCGTTAAAGAGTCGGCGCCCATTAGGGGTGGGCTTTAGGACAGTTTTTACTGTATTCTCAGCAATATATTTTAATTGGGCAACAAAACTATATTTTTACTAAGCATTTTTATATATAAAATGGTATTTAATGTCTTTTGGGGTTTTTTTTATTAGACTTTTTAAAAATAAATCAAGGGATATCCATGAGATCTAAAGCATTTATGTAGCAAAGCTGGATTTTTTTTTTTAAAAATAGGGGGGGGTGGGAA
>NW_009203756.1:3115-3357 GCF_000690835.1 Fulmarus glacialis
AAGAAAAATATGACTGCAAACACTTTTATTGTCTAGAACTGTATGGAGAGCAAACTGTTTTATACTGGTTAATTATTAAAACATCTTCATATAATTGTTCCCATCTTGTGTGCTTGTTGTGTGAACACATATTTTCCGCAAATACATGTTGTCCCAACCATTTCCAGATTTTTGTATCCGTTGATTAATGTTTTGACAACCTGGCAAATGTATTAATTTCCAGGCTGCCGCCCGCCCGCCCC
>NW_009203757.1:0-289 GCF_000690835.1 Fulmarus glacialis
TCCTCCTTCTCCTCCTCCTCCTCCTCCTCAGCAGCCTTTCGCCCCCTCGCCTCGGTCCCCACTGGGGACCTGTGTCCTCTGGTGTCCCCACTGGGACTGGGCACTGACGCCCTTTGGAAAGCGCCGGTGCCGGGTGGCTGGCAGACTCACCCCAGTGATGCCCACGTGGGACCTGCCTCATCGTGCTCCGGCTCCACGTGTTTTCCGAGTTCGGATGGTCCCTGTTGCTCCAACGCCGACAGAGCAGCACTCGTTACCAGGAGCTGTCAAATTGTCTATCGCCGCGACG
>NW_009203757.1:461-725 GCF_000690835.1 Fulmarus glacialis
CATCGGATGGACCCCTGCGTCACCGCGCGGCCTCATCCTGCCCTGGACCGCGGCTGGTTTCCCAGCGGGATGCAGAGGTGGCACACTGGAGGCCAAAACTCAAGAGGAGCACCCGGCTGCGCTTCCCTGCCACCATAGCACTCTGCAAATTGTTTTTCTATGGAAAAGTCAATCGTCCTCGGTGGCACCTGGGATGAACCCGGGGCCGAACGCTGTCCCCGGGATGGGACGAGAGCAACGGCCGCCCTGCACGAGCGCCATCGT
>NW_009203757.1:817-1673 GCF_000690835.1 Fulmarus glacialis
CTTGCGTGCCCGCGCGGCCTCATCCTGCCCTGGACCGCGGCTGGTTTCCCAGCGGGATGCAGAGGTGGCACACTGGAGGCCAAAACTCAAGAGGAGCACCCGGCTGCGCTTCCCTGCCACCATAGCACTCTGCAAATTGTTTTTCTATGGAAAAGTCAATCGTCCTTGGTGGCACCTGGGATGAACCCGGGGCCGAACGCTGTCCCCGGGATGGGATGAGAGCAACGGCCGCCCTGCCCGATGCCCCTCGTCCAACCCTGCCAGACCTCCAGCACCGCAAAGCCCCGGTCAGGCTGTGCCTGGGGATGGCGACTGGATTTACAGCTGGAAAACAGCCTGGTGCACCCTGAGCTCGGAGTGGGGAAGGTCCTTCCCTGGCGGCTTGGGGACCGTTTCATGTTTCCAAGGTGATATCAAGCATCTTCCTGCAGCTCGGAGGTCTCCGGGCAGGTGTGGGGGGGGGGCGACAGGATTCCCCGTGGGAACTACGGCAGCAGCGGCGTGAGCCGGGACAGCGGCGCGAGTCCTGCGTCACAGACGCAGGCTTGTGGCAAGGTGCCGAGGAAGTTTTGCAGCAGCATTAGAAAATGTTGACATGTTTTTTGAAACAATTTCAGATCTGATATCTGCGCCAGATTGAGTTTGTAACCAGCTTTATTGTTTAAGCCTGCTGGGATTTCATCAAAGGCGTCTGCTGTTTACCCAGAACCATTTCATTGGAGAAAACAGCAAACAGACCTGGATTTCTATCTGATTTCACTTTTTCCTTTTCCTCCTGAATTTAAGTGCTTGTGAAAAGCATGGCTGATAAGGCAGAGCAATGTGGATAAATCCCGAGGACCGGCTCGGCGGAGGC
>NW_009203757.1:1729-2897 GCF_000690835.1 Fulmarus glacialis
CGGCGTGCCCGAGCTTGTTTTGGGCTCTCCCCCGCGGCAGGTCGAGCCGCGTCCTGGCTCCTCGGGATGCCGAAGGCCGGGGAGAGGATCCACACGGTGCTTTTTTACCGCTTTCAGTGTGACTTCAGATTTAAGCCACAAAGGAGCCTCTGTCCCTCCCCAGGGAGCGGCAGCGACCCCGGCAAGCGACGTGCTCTGTGATACGGTGACAACCCCGGCCAAAGCCAACGCAGCCACGGGAAGCAGAGAAAGATGAAGGAGAAACCAAACTAGAACGGAGCCTGGTGTAAACCCCATTAATCCTCACACCTTGGTCCCCGGGGGCTGCGGCGGCTGCCTGCCTGGCTCTGCCTTCTGCCCATCGCTGAAACGCGCCGGAGAGGAGGGCTGGGGGCTCAAGATGGGGCCCGAGAGGGTTTTACAAGGAGCTGACCTGGGGTTCTGCAGCCCCCTCTGCCGCTGGCTGCTCTGCCCCAGGCATCCTTCCCACAGCCGCTTCATGGGTGCTCCTCACCGTCACCCATCACCAGCAGTGTTTTCTCCAGGGTTCGGCATCTTCCCCGCTTGGGAATGGCCGTCCCCACCTTCCCCGGTCTTTGGGACAGGGACACGACGGGCTGGGGTGGGTGAAGCGCGCTCCGCCGCCTTTCCCCGAGCCCCTTCGGCATCTCCCGGTGACTGGCGCTCCTTGGGCGAGTTGTGCCGGTGGCACCTCGCCGAGGTGGCACCTCGCCGGCGCTCCAAGGGCTTGTCTCTTCCATCGATCACACCTGCACGGTGACAATGTAATTTTTATCTCCAGTTGTTTATTTCTCAGACAGAACTACTTGTAAATTCCGAGAAGAATATATATCCCTGTGCGTGACAGATCCAGCACATGGCGATTAATCTGCCCTCTTAAGACCTGAATGCAAAAGTGTCCCAATGTCACTCCTGGACAGGGTGTCAAGCCCTGGGGCAGCACTTCGGGGACGTGCGGGGACCCGGTGGCAAAATGTGCCCTGGTCCAGGCGATGCTCCCCTATTAGTTATTGCACTCGCTATCAGCTCCGGTGGTCCTGGCCGGTGCTCGCAGCCGCCCCGGCTCTCCGGGCTCAGACTCCGGCTCCTCTTTTTGGGAGGTTTATGCAAACAGGGCTCTTTTTTTTTTGGCTTTTTTTTTTTTTTT
>NW_009203757.1:2980-3249 GCF_000690835.1 Fulmarus glacialis
GCCGCTGCTGCTCCGCCGTGCCCCAGATAGGAGAAGTGCTGAGGACAGGCATTTGCGTCAGGTCCTGCGGCACCCGTGTCCTGGCCAGCCGCCTGGCCGAGGGATGCGGCGAGGGGACATCCCAGGGGGAAAGGGGCAGAGAGCAGCCGGCAGAGGCCAAGGACGGAGAGGTGAAGGTCTTTTAATGGCCGATACCCCCGCACCGCGCTTGTGAGGGTGGGCACCGGTGCCCAGCGGGCACAGGGCTGTCCCCAGCCTGAGCATGGATC
>NW_009203758.1:0-18341 GCF_000690835.1 Fulmarus glacialis
CCCGGGGGGTGACAGGCCGGGGGCTGGGGGCACCTTGGGTGGTGTCGTACCCTGCCATGAAGCAACGCTCGGTGCTCCGGGTGCGATTTGCTGTCTGCACCGGCTATCGTGGGTCTTGGTAGCGCTCCCGTGGTCTTCCTCAGTGCTCTTGGTATCCCTGATAGAGGCTCTTGCTGCGAGCAGGGAAGTCCTGCTCAAGCTCAGGGAAATTCCCATCATCTTGCATTCACTGAGGTAGAAATAATTTAATTTTACTTGCCAAGTCCAGCCCATAGCGCTGGTTCCTTAACAATTTTCTGTGTTGCCCTTCTAGATAGAGCTGGAGAAAAGCCACTACTCTGATCATGAAATCCGCAAGCTGCAGGAGGAGGAGCAGCTCAGGAGGAGGAAGGAAAGCACGTACGATGATGATGAAGCACCCGGCAAAACGGTCATCATGGCTCAAGACCTGGAGGACAAGTGGGAACAGAAGTTACTGCAATTTGAAGCTGCTCCGCGGATAACAGGTACAGGCTGAAGTTTGTGGTGAGTGAACTGCCAAACAGAGCAGAGTGCAATTCAGTGGAGGGGAGGCATTTGCTGAATCTTTTTTACGCAGCTGAGTAATTCAGTGGAGGGAAGGCATTTGCTGAGCCTTTTTTATTTTAGAGGGTCTTGACTCCACGGCAGCACCATTAGCGCATGAGGAATTAACTGGCTGACAAGGGAGTCAGTCTTCCCATGCTGCGAAGTAGATGTTCACACAACCTTATCAGAGCAAAGTGGTGAAAATGGACGTTGTTTCCAGACAAGAGAAACCTTGGGTCGTTTGGTTCCTGAGCTTGCCTAGTGCTCTTTTTGAATTTTGTTAAGCTGGAGATCCAGGCTGCTTGCTGTAAATTCCCTTTGGAAATGAAACAGGTAGAGTGCAATCTAGCAGTGGGTTCCAGCTGAATCCTGCATTGGCTTCCAGAGTGACTGAGAGCATTTCTATCTAGATTTTTGTCTTGTTCCGTGTATCCATGTTTGTGTATTATTGCTGGAAGGGTGTGAGACAGAGAGGGGTGATGAATCAAAGGGATCAGACCAGTGCTGCCAGGAGACTTTGTTGCCAGCATGTGTTGGTTTTTGGCAGATGCTGATAAAAACAACAATCGAACATCGTTGAACAGGAAGCTGGACAGTAACCTGATGCTTTTGGTGAAACAGAAAATGGGTAACCAGGAGCTGTGGCTCCCGTCTCAAGGAGAGACGCTGCGAAGCGCAGCTGGGGGAGCCATGGCTACATTTTTGGGTGTGTAGTTTGCCATGTGCCTGGCCCTCCCTCCTCTTTGTCCCAGTGGTTTTCTTTCCGTGCCCTATCTGAGGGATATTTGCCATTTGCTGTTGGGAAATCGCCTCCCATCTGCTGGGAAAAGGCATCTCATGGCACAGGGACGGAGCTCGATGGGGTGGGCTTTCTGGCAAGACCGTGATCCTGGGTAATCGACTCTGTAACACACGTGATCCTGGGTAATCGACTCTGTAACTGTGTACCATTGCAGAGCGACTGCAGCATGTGGGGGGCTGACTGGACTGGCAGACTGCGAGTTGGGATGTCTGGCTGCCAGCAGCTGCGGTGCTGGGTTTGGCCCTCGCCATCTGATGCTGGAGCATCACCAGGTGCCCCCTGAATGGTCTAGGCTTGCTCCAGGTGCATGGCTTTTCTTTCCATCTTGTAGCCCTGTAGTGGCTTTTGTGGCAGATGGGTGGTGGCAAACCCACGTGTTCTTGCTTTTCACTGTGGCTTGGCAAAGCTTGGTACCCTCTCCCTCACTCTCTCATTCTGAGAGGACTTGCTGGACTCCAGGGCAAGCTGTTTTTTCATGAGAAAACATTACAATTGGCAGTATTTCTGTTAAGAAGAGGGAACAGGCAGTCTGAACCAGATACAAGGAGTGGCTTATGCTACCTTTTTGTTACTACAAGGAGAGCACTTACTGTTGCTCTGTGTTCTTATGTCTTGTTTTCTGTTTTCTTTCTCTTGTGTTGCTGGGGTCTTGCAGGAGATCACATTCAAGCCAAAATCCTGGGGAATGCGCCATATGGGATTTACAAGTATAAATTCCCCAGGGCCATCAGGACTGAGAATAACGTGGGAGCCAAAGTATTCTTCTTCAAAGCCTTCCTCCAAAGCAGTGATTTGTCCCAGGCAGAGCTGAAGGAAGACTACCTGTGGGTCACAAAGGATGAGCTGGGAGATTACTTGAAGTCGGAATACCTGAAAAAAGTCAATCGATTCCTTCTGGACTTATAAATGGTAGGCTGTGCTCCAGCAGATGGGGAAGATGTGGGACATGGCTCCAGGGAGGAGCACAGCTGCTGCTTTGTGTGGTCTGTGTGTGTGGGATGTTAACTCGGGCTCTGGAGGATAATTTGCCTTTGCCATATTTCCCAGTTCTCTTCACTGGGCCTGTACTAAATAAATATTAAAGCTTCTACTTGGAAGTGAAGCTCTCCTCAGGGAGTTCTTTGCTCTTGTTGAATCCTCCTCCACCTCTTCTGGAAATCCATGTTGTGATCTTTTCCTCTCCCAAGTGTGCAATTCCCTGGGGCTGTAGTAGCTGGGAGGCTTGCTCTCCTCACCAGACTCCTGTCATAGTCTAGAGCTCAAATGGTTTCTTCTAAGCAATGGCTAATGCTTGTTTCCGGCACCTGCTCTTTAATCAGAGCAGCACTGGTGGGTTATCTGTGTGTCCAAGTGGGAACAGACTCTCATGGACACAAGGCTGGGCAAGGTGGGTTTCTGGGGAGCTGGAAGCTGGGATATTCACTGTTTATTTACATTTAATCTGTGTTGGAGCTGCCTCTGGCCAAGAGCCCATGATACGCGGTGGCCAAGGAGAACACGGATGCATGAGGAATAGGCAGCAGCCCTCCTCTTGAGCCTCAAGCTGTAGCAACAGACACTGAAAGAGGGTAACATTTGAGCAGCGTCACTCTGTCTGGGCTGAGAGGCTAATTTTTGCTGGCAGGGGAAGGCTGCTTTAGCATTGCTGCCTCCTGGGAGCAGCCTCAAAGGTGGCTCTGGGGAGTTCTCGACTCCCATTCCAGCTGTGTTAGACTAGCACTGCTAATGCAGCCCAGCCAGGTCTGCCTCAGGTAGCCTGACCCTATCACCCCAATTTCTTTATTAGAAGATCTATCCTGGGCTTATATGGCACTATCTCACTTCTCTGGGGCTGATTCTATTTCTTGGAGGGTTTTTTCTGGTTGTAAATGTTGCTGTTTGGTAGTCAGAGTGTGGACCCAGTGCTGGCTGGACCTTGCAGAGAATCAGCCTTCTTCAGCAGCAGGGAGAGAGGGAGCAAATAGCTGTCGTTAATCATTGGGAGAGAGTTCGGCCTCCAGAGGTGGAACTGGAGATTGCTATATGTATTTTATCAATCCTTTGGGAGCTCTTGAGCTGCAGGCCTCAAATTAAAGCTATCCTTAATCACTCCACAAGCCATTGGGGTAGGGGGGTAGCACAGCAGCCTTCTGTTTTCTAACGCTGGGCAGTTTGGGAGCTGCAGGCTTGCCATAAATTACCAACAAAACAAAACTTGGTTTCTTGAAGCACTCTCGCAGGCCTGGCAAGGAGGCTGTGTCTGCAACAGAAAGCACTTGCAAAGAGGAAATAAATGTGGAGCAGAATACGTGCCTGAAAAACTGCAGATTTTTTGGCTTCTGTCTGAGGTCAGCACTGCTGAAGGGGAGACGATTGCCTTCTCCAGGACTGAAAGCTCCTGCAGAGGGGAGAGGTGGGTCCTTCCCCTCAGGCTGTGCCCCACCAGCCTGGGGGCCCATGGGTGCAGTCAGCTCAGGATTAGGCTTTTCCCTACCACCCTGTTTCAGGCCGTCGCTGGCTCTGTAGCACACAGCCGCTGAGCAGAGCTTTGTGGGCACAGGCTTAGGGCATGCCCTTTGCTAAGATCTCTGCCCCATTTCCCATGCCAAAGGAAGGTTTTGTGTTGCTGAAATGAAACTTTCAAAGTGTATAAAATGCTGTTTAATCAGTGCTTATTTGCTCTCAAAACGAGGAGCACAAAAGTGAGAAAAGGCTGTACTGGAAGCTTGCTGATCTTCAAACCCAGGCAGTTCTTATTCTCTGGCTTGCTCAAGCTACAAGTCTTTGGGCATTGTCTGTGCTGAAAGAGGTGTAGCTCCCTCCAGCAGTGGAAGGATCAGAATCAATCAGCCTCCTTCATTTTTAAAATTTTTTTCCTTGGGCTCAGGCCTTTGTTCTTACAGGTAGCAGGTGTGTGAGAAGCTTGGGCTTTTCTGGAAGCTGAGGTTGTTTTTTCACCACCTAAAACACAAATTCATGCTCGCAGCCTGCATAGGAACAGCGGCTTTTTTTTTCCTGTGGTTGATTTTATTTAAAAACCCTCAACCAGTTGCTGCAAACAATCCCAGATCCTGCAAGTCGTGTGCTTTTGCTCAGTTCTTCTTTTGTGTGGCCTGTTCCCCCCTGCTCTGACCTCGGTGAGAGGGAAGGCAGAAGGCTATCATGCAGGTTTCCTAGCAGAGAGGATGGTTTGTATCTTCTCACCTCCTCTCTGCTCCCAGAGGTCCTGTGGTAGATCACTGAGGCTGTTATTTTTCTTTGAGAACTTGTGGCTGCGGGCAGGCTTTCCACTCAGTGCAAACCTGTACTCCTTGCAGAGTTGCAGAAGTCTGATCAGGCAGGCTGGGGGGATATATTTTGCCAGTAACTACTGAAAGGATAGTACAAAGCCTTAAAACCTTTTCAGAGAGCGCTTTTCTCTCTCCTGGAACAGAAGCAGCCTGTCAAGTCATGGCTGGGGGAGAGCTGCCGCAGCCGCGGTGTGCCTCCTGCGGTCCAGCACAAAGAGCAGGGGGAGCATTTAGCTTGTGTTGAGCACAAAACACAAAACTCCCCTTGCAAACGTGACTGAGAACCAGGCGAGTGTTTGCCTGGGTGTTGGGAGAGTCTGGAGCTTGTTTGCACCCAAAGCCTGAAGGGTTTTTCACACCTGGAGGCAAAGGCCTCACATGAGATCTCTCTACCAGAACCTGAAGCCACAGCAAGTACCTGGGAAGGCACGGAGTTTGCTGTGGCTCTTTAGTGCGAGGCACAGTCAGATCAATCAAGGAGCTCTCCTGTGAAGTGTGCACCGGAGAGAGGTGTTTTGGAAAGGACCTGTGGCTACTCGCTCTGAGAGCAGCAATGTGGGGCTCATCTAAGAAGTCCAGCGTAAGATCAGTGCTGCGGCTGCCGGCGCCAGTGTCTTGGGTGTTACCTTCCCCTGACTGCGCGCATCGGGGAGGAAGCTGGAGAGCAGTCAGACTGTGGAGACTTTCTGCTCCTCAAAGCCATTTTCAGCACAGGACGCTTCCATCCATGAGGGTGATATGCAAAAGCCAGATCCTTCCCCCCTTGAAGGGGGAAGGAGGCATATCAAGATGACCTTTCCTTGGTGCGATGCAGTCCAGCAGCTGTTGCTGAAAGCCTCCAGGAGCAGAAACAAATGGAAGGATCAGTTGCAGTCTAAAACTCCTGTATCTAAGTCATTACTTAAGCCACCGTGTTAGAAGAGAGAGATGAAGGTTTTCTTTGTGACAAGTTGGATGCTAGTATTCCCTTCCAGTGAAGGAAAGATAACAAGTCCTAAGAAAACCACTTTACAGCTTCACAGGTACAGCTTTCCTCTACTTCCCCTACAAAATACCTTCCCTAGCTGATATGCCTCCCTGTCTGCGGGAGTTTTGGGGATTGGCACTCCCTAAGCAGAGACCCGCTTGTGTGTTTTGTGGTACAGTAACGGTATGAACTGTTCAGAACTGCATGCTTTCTCACATAATAGGAAGCTGTTATTTGTTGCTCCTCCTGGCTGGCTCCAAGCAACCAAAGGCTTCAACATTTGGAAGATAAATACATGCAGAGCCAGGAGAGGCTGCTGGAGCCACGGGCTATACCGCTTCCTGCTCTCTAAAAACCTGTAGGAGGAGAGATGCTATTGCTCCCAAATACAGTCATGAGCTTGGTAGAGCAGGGGAGCTGCTCTGGTGCAGGGAGCACACTGCGGCATCCCTCCCTGCCGGGGCAAGGGGTGGGCTGGCTCGGGGTGGGTAGGAGTTAGGCTATCCCAGCTGCGGCAGCCTGTGGGCTCACCCCCTGTCTTGGAGGATAAGGCATCTCCAGCAGCATCAGTCACTTTGCTTTTGTTCTGTTCAAGCTCCCATGCTTGTGCTGGAAGGGATCTGTCTCCTTGGAGGGAGTTTTTCTGGCAGTGCTTGGTGTTTCTGTGAGCGCTGCCTATTCCTGCTGTGCTCAGCAGCCTGCAGGAGGAGCAGGATGGGGTGCTCTGCTTGTGGCAGCCTGGAGACCCAGCAGAACATGGCGTGGAAAATCTGTTTGAGGTCACCCATGATATGAGTGGATTAGGTCTCATCCTTCTGTTTTGAGGATACCTTTTCCCTCCCTTTTCTTGTGAAATCATCCTTGTGTTTTGATATAACCAATGTGCTGGAAGGACGCAGAGCGGGGCAGGCAGAAGGCAGCACTTGGGTGAATCTCTGCAAAGGTAAGAATGAATATAAAAGAAGGGGGGGCTACTGGGAAACTTGGACTCAGGGTAAAACTGCTCCAGAAGCTTTGCTGATAATACCCAATCCTTAACACCACACCCTCAAAAAGCAAAGTCAGGAATTCGTGAGGTGAGTACAAAATACTGACGGCAGGAAGCCCCTTCAGGTAGTTCTAGATACAGCTTTCCTTCAAGGGTGCTTTTCCCTAACAGATCTTTGGGGTGTATAAAATCCTTTGGCAGGACTTCATAGGCAGTGATCGGAGACCCAGGGGCATTTCTCAGTCGAAATATGAAGGGTTATTCAGCAACATTAAAATGAAGCTTCTTCAAAACCTAGGCAAGGCAGTAAAGCCTTTATAAAGGCTTTAGGATTCACCATCGCAGCCTACTCCAGAAGCAGGACAGTGTGCTAGCAGGAGCCGGCCCTTTACCTGGCTACCATGAACATCCAATCTCTTAATTAACCGAGGCAAAAGTTTAGGAAAACATTTTACAGCTAACAGTTTGCAGCTTAAGCTGATCTCTGCTGGAGATTAGGGTGAGAGCCCATGTTGGAGGCCAGTTATCTTGGGTCTAAGGACTGCTCTCCCTCTCAAGCGTCAGGGCAGAGGGAAGCTGGGGACATCGGGGCACAAGGCATGGGCCAGCGCTGCTGCTGGGAGGATGGCGAGCGATGGCAGGGGTGAGCGTGTGTGCTGCTGGCCTGTTCCCACCACATGCTGCCTGCCCTCTTTCTGCTCTCTCTCATCTATCAAAGTAATTATGCCCATTACATTTCTCCTTTCAGGTTTTACCCTCCCAAACGTTATTCCACAGCATTAAACCTGTGGGGGAAGTGAATTATTGGGGGAAGTAAGTAGATATAATCCAGGTTTAATGGGCACATAGAAAAAGCACAGTGGGTTGGGAGGGTGGCTCAGCCAGCGTCCTGCTTCTGCAGGCAAATAGAAATTTATCTTGATGTGTGTATATATCTAGCTTTGTGATCTGTGAGCTCTTAATAATTGGTTTGGTGACCTGCCGGCAGTATTCTTTCTCTGTAGAGCTTTCCCCAGTCCCTGGTTAATATAATGGGTCACAAATCCCATTTGCTTTTGAATTCTGAGTAATCCTTTTGTTAATGTCGCCTATTGCTTTTCTGGAAGCATTGGAGGAAATCGGAGCCATGTGCTAATCAGTAAATCTGGTTCTGGGTGTTTGTAAGCTGCTGCCCTGCCCTGCCTGCCTTTTCCAAATGACTAGTGCAGCCCATTTGTGCCAGACCCAAGGCGCCCTCTGCAAAACAGCGATCGTTTCCCGAGCCGTGGTATTAGCAAATGGCACAGGCTGCAAATGTTGGATGAACTTGAGGAAGGCAGTGGGGTGTGATGGGGAGTGAGCAGCCAAGTGATTAGGGGCTTGGTGAGGAGGGAAGCTGGGAATTTGGGGTGTCTGATCCCACCAGTGCCCTCTGTGAAGGGGCAGTGAGTTCCCCGTTTCAGGGTGCAGGACGGGTGACTCCTGGAGGTGGCACCCATGGGGACCCACTTTTCTGCTCCTGCTCCACCAGTGCTCACAGCTCAACATCCAGTCTTGTCCCCTGCTCAGAAGTAGGGGATGTGGTGCCACAGAAGGTGTCCTTCCAGCAGCGTGCTAGAGGATCCTGATCTATCAGGGGCTGCAGGCAGTGAGCAGGATGGATGTTGCCTGTCCCAGACCCTCCAGACTTCATATCTCTAAATTTTCCCTGCCTGGAAACAGGACTGTGGTGAGCTGTATCTGTCTTGCCTGTTCTTTCCTGCCTTTGTGGGTGGGTAGGTATGTATCAGAGCCCTTTCAGAGGGACAAGAAGCTGACAGATGACCAGCCCCTAAGGTGAGCACAGATATGCCCCTACTGAAGGGAGGGGAGGGAAAGCATCAGGCCCCCAAACTGCCTGGAGACCTGCAAAAGACTCCAAATCACCTGCTGTTGGTGCTGACCCAAAGGCTACAAGCTGGTAGGGACTATGTTCCTGCTGCAATGGTTGCTCATGGATTGAACTGGGTGGGAAACTCCGGTAGTGTCTCCAAGTGCCAGAATATCCAAGTCACAAAGTCAGTGTTGCCTGATTTTTTTTTTTTTTTTTGTTTCCTTATTTTCTGTAGGTTTTCAGTCTCCCACACAGCTGACAGGCTTCACCCTTCGCCCCTTTCCCTTGCGCTTCCATCTATCTCCCTATTTTTTGCCTGTCTGTGGCATTCTTCATGCAATGCCTGTGTGTATTGCTTTGCTTGGAGCTGCTGAAGATGACGACACGACTGTGAAGGTAAGAGTGTGTGGTGAAGCAAGATGTGTTGTACTTAGCTTGATGTAGCTGGGCATCACGTTTGCAACCTGGGCAGGCACACAGCATCACCTCCCCTCGCTCCTGGGCTGTTTGCCCTGACAGGTCCCACCAGGATTTGGGCTGCTTGACTCCAAAACCCTCGCCCTGGCCCTGGCCCAGAGTGAGGAGCACGGTGGGGAACTCCCCAGCGCTGATGAGCAATTGTCCCTGGCTCTGATTTAAGAGCTAAATTCCCTCGAGGATGGAGGCAGGTGTCGCTTGCTGCTTGTGAAACAGCTCAGTGCTAGGCACTAGGTGGCAGGCAGTGACTGGGAAATCCTGTCCATGGAGCTTTCCTTCTCTTTTATCCTTAAAATCACCTCCTGCTCCAGCTCTCACACGTTCCAGTGTAGGAACCTGGAGCATGGAGTAATGACCACCAATTTTTAATGGCTGTGCCCAAGCTTGGTACCTTGCTTGTTGAAGGATTCCAGCAATTGGCAGAGGGTTGTCTTTGCTCCACGGAGGCTTGACAAGTAACCGGAGGCTCAAGGGAGTCTCTAGGGCAGAGAAAAGAGGCAGGGAGCAGGCAGGCAGCATCTGAGGGTGGATGGTGGGCAGGTGCTGAGGGCTGCCCAGGGCGCTGTGCAGGGGTTAGGGAGGGATGGGAGTGCAGAAAGGGTGCATCCATATGGGGTAGGGGTCGGGGGAAAAAATGATTGTAGGTGTTTGACACAGGCAAGGAGAAGTCAAGAAATCCCTGAGGATGAATTTCCTATGGCCTGGTTGTGCAGTACTTGGCTTTGGAGAGGGCAGTGAAGGTATTTCCAGCACTGTCCAGGTTTCAGCCACATGCTGTCCCTCACTTTGCGAGAGGGAGCATGGTTGCCAGACCCTGGCTGTGGGGCTCAGTCACCAGGGAGGGCCTGACCCTCTCCGCAGGGTGGCACAGCATGCCTTTTGATTGGGTTGGGCTTTTGGGGGTTTATCCCCAAAAGTGGGCCTAAAAGTGGGTTTACCTAGAAGAGGGGGATATATCTCCTCACCTACCCCCAGTGATGCAGCATAGGCTCCCATGCACTGTTAGGGGGCAGGAGTGGCAAAATCCTTCCTTTACCTGCCAGGGCTCTGAGTTCAAGGTGTCCCTGGGCCCTGCTATGTGCTTCTCCCACCCCTGTGAAGCTCAGGGCAATACAGCCCTGCAGTGCCGGGTGCCTGGTTGTCCTCTTCCCAGGCACCGGCGCAGAGCCGCAGCCCCTGTGCCACGCTCTGGGTGTTGTAGGTCCCCTATAAGCACCTTCCAGCAAAAAGGGGATTATCTATAGCTTGTTAGAGTCCTTGCGGGGAGGAAGAATAAGGCTCTTTGCTCTGAAACATTCTCTTCCCTGGGATTACAAGATAATGCATATGAAATGACATTAGCTCAGCCAGGTTTATGGATTATTTGAAAATCAAATTCTTTTAATCTCATCCACCATCTGGCACCAGCGTAACAGCCAGCAGCCAGCTTGCTGCCGCTTCCACCCTGACTGCGTCGGAGCAACCGGAGTGCCAGAGCCGGTGAGGGGACATCAGCATCCCTGATCACCACCATGTGTCCTGGCACCAGCGCCCAGGTCAGCCTTGTCCCAATTTCTTCCCAAGACAGTGTGGAGGTAACACGTCTCTTAGGAGCTGGGGGCTCTCCTTGGTGTGCACTGGGAATGAACAGACAGGCTGGGAACATCTCACTGCTTGTGCCTGTGTGACCATGAGACTCAAAGCCAGCAGCCAGAGGGGTCCCCCGGCATCGGAGAAAGGTTAAGATCCGAGCAGGGGACCTGTCAATCTCACTAATGTGATTTGCAGTGATCTCCTGGCTGGGCAGGGAGGGACGAGGGCGCATGAGCGCCTTGCAGGATGCTGATGCAGAGCTTTTTCCAAGGAGATCGTGCTTCCTCTTGAATATTAATTGGGAGCTGCCAGGGTGCATCTGGGCTCTGTCATGAGGCTGGAGGCTCCTATGGGTACCAGGGAGCCAGCGACAAATTGCGCTTTGCTGGAGACAATGTGAACGGGCACGCTCTCCCCAGGGAGCAGGGCAGGGCGCAAGAGCACATTGGAGACGCAGCATGGAGCGCTTGTGAAGCATCGCCATCAGCGGCACCGCGGAGGCCAACCTGGCCCAGTCTCTCTGGCTTACAGGTCGGGGAACAGATGTGACTGGTGAGCGGTCGGGGACCACCAAGGGAAGCTGGAGTGACCAGAATTGGGGAAATGTGAGTGTGCGAGGGGTGTGTTGCTGGGCACTGGTGTTGCCACTCCGTGGGTACAGTTAGCACCTCCCTGGGGTGGGGACAAGGTTGGGTGACACCCTGTCCTTCTCCCAAGAGTGAGCCAACCCCGCAGCTGATTTTTTGGATGTGAAGCCAGCCATGCTGCAGAGCTGCTTGGTTCTCATGTTTTTGGTTTCTTTGCTGAGCCCCAGTAGGACCATCCGTCTTCTCCTGTCTCCTCCAGAATGCTTCTGCACCTACTACCAAGGAGCGCTATAATCTCAGTACCCATTTAACATGAATAAAAAGCCTTCTGGGACAATAGGTCACGGTTATACAATTTAGCTCAAGTAGAGAAAAGGCCTTTATAGCTATGAATACATGAATACTTAAAATATATATATAACATTGGTTAACATCAGGACATATAAGCATAATATATATATAGCACTGGGCTAACAGTCTGTTCCTTGAGTCCCTCTACAGAAGGCTGTAGCTGTTCTGCCTGTCAGCTCTGTCCCAGCGGCTTTTTGTGGCTGGAGTCACAATTTGCACTGCTGCCCACTTTTGCTCGCTCTTGGTACAGAGAGCGGCTGTTATGGGCAGAGGGAGGCTGGGGAGAGAGGTCTGGAGTCGCTCCTCGGTGGGCATCGGGGTGCGAGAGGTGAGGATGCGGCACCTCTGCCCGCAGGTAAGGAATCGCATACAGAGCCAAGTTGGTGGCTGATGCACCACGCAGCAATTCGCTCCCATGGTTTGTGTGTCCTGAAGACAGTCGCATGCAAGAAAACAAAAAAGAAAAACAAGAAACATGAATAGCTTTAAAGAGAGGAAAGTGTCATTTCTGTAGGTAATTAATTACTAATCATACAATCGCAGAATTGTCTGTATCATTAAAATTACTTGGTTTTTCAATACATTGTAGTTTTAATTAAACAAATCCTTAGGTTTTTTTTCCTCCTCCTTTGTAACACAAATTCATTTTTTTATTAGTGCCAAAGAGTAAATTAATTGTGTAATTAGTGACTATTACTTTGTCACTCCTGGAAGGGTTATTTCCAGGTTGTATATATGCAGCGGCTGGGGAATGGTAATAAATGCTGTTTGATACCAAGACTCCCTGGAAGTAGCTGTCTGTGGCTGGGGATGCTGGTGGAAGTTGGGATTTGGCAGCGCGGGGACACAGGTGGCAAGAAGAGGATGAAAAACACTGCCAGGGATGGCTGGAGGAGGCTGTCAAACACTGACATGGGGTATCCCCTTGCTTACATGCATGCCTGTGAGTAAATGTGTTTCATTTTGATGCAGAAATGCCCTCCAGAAGGCATCCTCAGACCCTCCAGAAAGGAATCGGTAGTGAAGCTGTGGCTGCTTCCATGTGCTCCCCCTGGTACAGGTGAGGAAGAAACCCCAGGGTAGGATTTTCAAGCGTGCACCATCACAGTTGCCATTACAAGGGGCTGAGGGCTGCCGAGGATGGCAAGTCTCCCCCTGCCCCACAATGTGTAGGGTATGCAGAAGATTCCAGGCAGGAAGCAAGGAATTTAGCATGCAGCTAGTGATAGGGTCTTAATAGATCTTATTATTTGGAAAAGAAAGAATCAGGATTACAGGCTTATGAGCAATTAGCAAGCATGAATGCATATTTCTGCATATACTGCTCCTTTTGTAAACCCATTGTGCCATTAGGCTGATACAGAGTTATACCATTAGTAGCATGACATCAGTGTATCAGATAGTCTTGATTATAAGGTCCAGCAGCTGTACTAAGGAAAACAGGGCTTTCCCACTGGCCTGCTGATCCTCTCCTGTTTGTAGCTCGTGGTTTGGCTGTGAAACCATCTTGATTTTCAGACAGCATCAACACCACTTGTAGGACAGATACCTTGCGAGCATTGGCTTACCTCCTGGGGCCTGTCAAAGTGACCCAACTGAGGCTTTAAATGTTTCAGCTGCCCTCTCCTGGGGGTGTTAAAGCAGCAGAAGGAAAGTGGATGCATGAGGATCCTTAGGTGTCTGTGAACTCAGTTACAGTGGTGGAGAGAGATCTTGGACGGCTCAGAGGAGCTCAGGTCACTTGTGGATATATGTGTAGGGGTCTTTCAGTGTGGCTGAGTTTTAGCTAAAGTACAGAAAGATCCTCATAAAGGTGGTGTGTCTGTTGGCTTCAAGTACTGCATGCCCTCAAGGGCAGTAGCTGCAAGGTCTCATCTCTTGGAGTCCGGGAGGTGTGTGAGCTACCTGGAAATGTTAAGAAATCGGTGCAGACGTAGGCAGCTTCAAGAGCCTGCCTGTACTTCATAGGCTGCAAGTCTTGACCCCATGTGGCTGGCCACACAGTCAACATGGGTAACCTAAGAAAATTGAAGCCTTTGCCTGAAGGCTTCCCTAGAAGTGGTCTTTGTAAGCAGGGATGTGCTGGGCAGGAAGCTGGGATGGAGGAGTGGGGAATTGGGTGGTTATGAATTGGCCTCTGTGTGTGTGAGTGCAAGTTTTGATTTTCACTAAATATTTTCCCCTTTAATTTAAACCATTGTTTTTTTCCAGGGAAATACAATAATAAGAGCCCATGTGTTTCTAACTAAATGGCAGCCTGTGCTTAGTAAACAATTTGGGGTCCAGTTTGGATGGGATCCCTGCGTTGATGTATCTGGAAATCAAATAACAATCAAACTAAGGCAACTTGTTCCTGGAGCTGCCCAGAGCTGTTTGCTGCTGGAGCCAAAGGGAGTGAGAGCCCCCGGAGCATCTGAGTCCGCAGGCAGCTCTGCGTGACAGCAGGAGGTCCCTGTGCTGCTCAGACCTGGCTCCTTTCCCTGCTCTCTGTCTGTCAACCATCACTGTACAGGACAGCGTCCCAGGAATGATCCCAGCCCTGGGGGCAGCCAGCTCCATCCATGGGCTCCCCTTAGCACTGTTGCTTTCGCGCCTTCTGCCTCTCCATTTTCCTTTGGGCATGATTTCAGCAAGGAAATTTGGCTTCTCTTGCCTCTGTGGTCCACAAAGGCTAGATGCATCCACCGAGAGGCATCCCACCTCTGCACCGGGATGGAGAGCATCCCTCTATGGCAGACAGAGTGGGCAACCTTTTGCTGCTGGGTGTGCTGGTCCCTTGGGCAGCCACTTCCATTTTGCCTTGTCTTCTTGCTGCAGGTTCCCTTCTCAACCCCTGCATGTTAATGATCTCCTGCAACACCACTTGCGTTGCTGACACTGGGCACTTTGGACTTGAACTGGGACCAGTTACCCTATTTATCTTGTCAGGGTCCTGGTGCTTTTCGTACTTAGATCACTTTTGAGTGTGAGATTCCAAAATCACTTGGAATATTTGAAAAATGGTGTCTATTTTTTTCTCTCCATTGGAGAGAATATCTGTGGGTTTTTTGGTTTTTTTTTGTTTTTTTTTCTTCTTTTTGTGATGTAAGTGTTCTGACAAACTTGACCCTATGCTGCAAAGCAGTTCTGCATGAATGAACCAGGTAGGTCAAGCAATCTTCCTCTCTGGTTCCTTCCCCTGAAGTAAAAAATGACCCTACAACCACAAACCCAGTGCATAGAACCCGGTGCACGCAAGAGACCCTACAATAACAAATCAGTGTGCACACAGCCCACTGCTGATGAGCGCTGACATGGTTTCGGATGTATTGATGCCCCTGCTGATGTGTCCTTTCTGAGGGCATCAACGTCAGCAGTCCTTTTAACTGTGAATCGAGGAGGATGACTCATGAACCATACAGACGCAAGCGGTGTCAGTACCTCGATGGTCCATCAGGTTTCTAACCTGCGTCGGCAAAATCAGGGGTGAAGAAGGAAATGAGAATGACAACCCAACCTGAACTTGAGGGGAAGAGGGCAAGTGATACAGAAAATAAAACTCCCTCTCAGACTGTGTCCCCATTCCTTACCAGACACATGCTGCAGGGAGACCCAGCTCTGGAGACCTTCAGGCATGGACTGTTACTGGCATTTATAGATGTTGGAAACATTGACTCTTGTCGTGCTCTCCAACAGGCTCTAACTTTTTCCTCTGCCGATAGCCTGAGAGCTTCTTCCTTGCCTCTCTCTGCAGAGGCTTTTGGGGGACTGTTTCTTGTGGGCTGGCACCTCTGTCCTGAGTTCGCCATGAAGATTGTCTCTGCTAGTGCAAGAAACGCTCCTTAGAGGGACACAAGCAGCCCAGAAGTGCTTAACAGTCCTGAAGCCGAGAAAGCAGATGAGAAGGCTGGTAAAAGCAAACTTAAGATGCTGTGAACCCAGCTGTGATGATTAATGGCTCTTTTTTTCTAGGATGCTTAGAAACTGTCATTTTCTGAAGAAACAAGAGTGAAGTCTTTGGAATGAACTAGGAAGAGTTTTTTTGTTTTTCTTTTTTTAAAAAAAGATGTTTCAGCCAATACAAGCAATTACACATTCCTAGGTGTCTCTCCCTGCTTGCAATCTGTTACAGAAGAAAAACCATTGAGAGACAAATAGCTTAGTTTGGGTCGAGGGACAACCTGAGTGGACCATCACCTGCAGCTCAGGTGTGGCCTTCACAGAGTGCTGAATTGGGGCGATGAACCAGCCCTGTTCTCACCGCAGGGTGCCCTCCCATGTGTGCCTTGACAGCTCTCTGAGCTTCCCACAGCTGCAGAGACAGGAGATACTGAGATACCAAGAGACAATCTCAGCTACCACCTCTACCAGCAGCCCGCCATGCACCTCTGCTCAGCCTGGCAGCAGCTCCCAGTCCAGCCTGCCCTCCCCAGCATATGGAGCAGTCAGCATCACTAGCCTCAGCACCCACCTACAGACCTGCATCCTTTGAGCCTCCCCCATCCCTTCCTCCATCACAACCCAAAGGGGTGGGAAGCAGCCTGGAAAGCTGGTGGGAGATGCTCCGAGATCAACAGCGCTACCCCAAGAGCAAATCTGATATCACAAGCGAGACCTCTCCCAGTGGGCAAGGGAGTAATGAACTGGAGCTGGGTTAAAATGATTGTTAAAAAAATGTTTTTTAAGGCTGGCTGTCGATGCCCCAGCTAGATCTTAAAAAGGGCTTCATTGTTCCTAGAGCAGAAAAGCAAGAGAGCGCTCTGCATCTGTTTGCCATGCAGAAGGGTCAAAAATGGCCCTTCTTCCTCCTGGGTCCCTGCAGCTTCTCCAGCAGAATTAAAAGACACACACGGAGCTGCAGCGGCAGGGTGAAGAAGAGAGGGAACAGACGAGAAGAGCCCTCTGTTTCATCCAACCTGCTCTGTGATGGTGACTTGCCCCGAAGAGTCTCAGGAAAATCCTGTGTAAATGGAACATAAATGTTTTATGAATTCAGCCCTGGTGGAGTAAATTAAAGGGTCATTAATGGCCTCATTAAAGAGCTTTGCACTTTGTTCTGAATTATGAAAGCTATCATGCAATGTTAAACTAAATGGAGTTTTCGGCGAGATTTTAAAACTCTTTAACTAGTTCTCTCTCCCCCTCTGTCTCTCTCTATTCTTTTCTCCCCCTTTTTTTTTTTTGGTCTCTGAGAAATGTCTTTCGAGGGAGCCGCCTGTAGTGCTACAAACTAGATTTCAATTATAAATCTTCTTATGCTCCACTAATTGCCCAGAATTTTTCTCGAGAGCTGCCTGAGGTTAATGCTGATGAAGAAAGAGCCCTTTTGTCTTTTCTTGAAATGGTGCCTCCCTCCCCCACCTCTGACGAGACGTCAAGCAGGGAATTACCTATAATGACACCCAAACGGGACGCGGAGGGCTGCCATGTGGGAAGAAAGACAAGTTTGCCGTGCCTTTGCCTTGGCTCGCTGGGGAGAAACATTTGGCTCCGCCGGCATCTCCCAGCATGGCTCTTGGTGGACCCCAGCAGCCCCCCACCAGCTCCAGCTCCATCAGCAGCCCAGCACTGACCCTTCCCCTTGCCGGGAAATCAGCCGGTGCTCAGCGGGGTCAAGGAGGCATATCTGGGAAGTCCAGCCTAGACGCTGTGGGCTTAAATTGAGCGGTGCTGTGCGACACAGTCCAGAGCCATCAACAGGGCTGCACGATGGTGCCTGATGGAGAAAAGCAGTGGAGAAGGGGGCGAGGATCTGCCAGCACGGTCTGTGTGCCCGTATGTGCGTGTGTAGTTTTTTCCATTAGCCCTTTGTGCTTTAACAGGCTGAAACAGCCCGTGCCAAAGGCTAGATCAGGTTTCTGTCTTTCTCCTCCACCTTGCTCATCTCCATCTAAGAGCTGACCCTTAACAAGGTCCAGCAGAAGCCAGGGTTGTAAGGACATTTCTGAGACCTATAACTGCCGGTGAGCATCCTGGCTGCCATCACAGGGCCCTCGTCCCCTGCCCCGGTCTTGGGGATGAGGAGTGCTGAAGCCTCTTCTGCAGCATGGCAGTGACTTCACATAAAGACCCATTTTATGCCTTTTAAAATGTTGCTATGGATAAACACTAATTGCCAGGTTGTTTTGGATCAGGCAGGAGCTTGCTGAGATAATGCATGCCCTGGCCGGTTGCTCGCTGGCCAGACTGGCCCAAAGGGACTGGGTGTTGAGGGATCAGACCCTGCTGCTGCAGCTGGGACAGGGGCGCAGGAGATACGGGCAGTTTCTCCAGGTGTACAAGCCCAGTGCACTTGGAGATAAAGACTTTGAAATCCATATTCAGGAGTCAGCGTCTTCATTGCCACTGGATTTGAGTGTATGGGAATAAAGAGCTGTCCTCTAGTCACCTCCCTGCCTCTCCCCAGTGCTGGGGGGATACTGGGAGCCCCACATCTCAGTGCAGAGAAGGGGAGGCTCCTGTGTCTGGAGCCAGCAGCATCTTGCTTGAGATCCAGCTGCCCTGGCTAAAGAAATTGTTTGGCAAAACAGAAAACGTTGATTTGCCCCAACTTTTCTGCTGGAACACAATCATTTCACCACCAAGAGAAGCTCCTCAGGCCTGGCCTGGAAATCCTTGCTGAGGCTGGAGGCAGAGCCAGGTCTCCCTGCGGGACATGGCTGGTCACGGTGGGGACACCGTCTCCTCCTCTAAGGCTCGTTGCTTTGACTTACTGACTTAGCTCACCCTCTGCAAGTTCTTCACACAGTTACGCAACAAATTAAACCCCTTATTAACTAATTAAGCTATTTCTCCAACCAGGCAGCAAAAAGAGAAGAGGTTGTCATTATTTCTATTTTTAAATACCTGTGAGAGGCACACGTGCTTGAATGGAGGCTCAGACCAGCTGAGAGACGAGTGGTGGACAGGGCCAGCCGAGAGCCCCCGCTG